>NW_024543087.1:11747500-11950000 GCF_018167655.1 Microtus oregoni | reverse complement strand
CCTAGGAGAGGCATTAGATAGTGATGTTTAAAAGACTAAGAGCTGTGGATTCTTCAACTAACAAAAGAATGGAATCATGTGAGCCCTGAGTGGGTCATTTCTGGTTCAGCTGACCACACTATGGGGTTTCATGACTAAACCAGGTTTTGTGGATTAATCAATTTGTTCCCATTGGGTACAAAGAAAACCTCATCGTCCTAATCAATGAAGGAAGCACTACAGATGATACAAACAGAAGGCATGTTCGTGTCTGTGGGAACAGTTTTCAGTGTAGAAACTCGGGTTTTTCTGATACTTCTTATTGTTCTAGTGTTTTTGTCATTTGATACCACTATGTTCAATTCATGCAATCAGAAGAGCAGGAGAAATTTGGTGGACATAAGAGGGTTGGCAGAGGAAATGGGCAGGGGATCAGACAGCGTAGCATCTGGAGCAGGCTGTGTCTGCAGGTTTGTGTTTGAATGTCAACTATGTTAACTAGATTTTACAGTAAAGTACAAGACTGTTGACCAAAACGAGGACTGAGCGGAGAACCAAAAAGAGGGGGAGGATGGACTGTAGGATCCAGAGGGGTCAAGGACAAAAGGTGCATGCAGCCCATGCAATCAACTAGGCTCATAGAGGCTCACAGAGACTGAAGCAGCAAGCATGGAGCCTGAATGCATGGGTCTGTGTTACAGCTTTGCATATATGTTATGCTTGTATGTCTTGGTGTTCTTGGGGGTCTCCTAACGGCAGGAGTGGTGTGTGTTTCTGATTCTTTTGACTGCTCTTGGGACCCTTTTCCCTCCTACTGAGTTAGTTGCCTTGTCTGGCCTTGATATGAAGGATTTTGCTTTGCTTAGTCTTACTGCATCTTGTTATGCCTTGTTTGATTGATATCACTGGGAGGCCCACTCTTTTCTGAAGGGAAATAGAGGAGCAATGGATCTGGAGGAGTGGGGAGGTGGGCAGTGGAACTGTGAGGAGTGGAAGGAGAGAAGGTGTGATCTGAATGTATTCTATTAGAGAATAATAATAAAGAATCATTTATAGGATGCTAATATATGTAGGACCAGAATGAGAACATCCCCTACAGAAACATTGGGTACAACTATAATGATATGTGTAAGTGATAAGAGACCAATAGCAAAAGTCAGAGCTATAAAAATCTCATACCATAAACACTATTAAAAACTCTGCTGCATGTTTATTCAAGATATATCAAATTTAATTACTTAGGTGTTATAAATTAAAATATCATCGTATCATTGTCCCCCTTCCCGTTCCTTCCTCCAACCCTTGCCATGCACGCCCACGCTCACTCTGCTTTCTCTCAAACTTGTGGTCAAATGATGACGTGAACACACATGGCAAATGTGTGAAAGGGGGAATCTCACAGGGCCTCACCCCGAGACAAAGAAGGAGAAACAGCCTTCTCCAGGGAAGAAAGCTGATTGTTCTCTACCATATACCAGTCCTGAATGTGTACACACACACACACACACACACACACACACACACACACACACACACACTTTATATCTCAAGTTTCTTAATGGTCTGGGGAGATGGCTCTTGATAAAGAACGTGCTGCAACGCTTGAGTGTAGAGTTTAGAATTCACCACCCTGTAAAACTGGGCAGGTGTGGCAAGTTAAGGCTTCCTAGAGGAAGCTGACTGGTTAGACTGGCCCAAAATGGAGAGTTTTGTGTTCCGTGAGAGAGACCCTGCTTCCATAAAATATGTGGGGAGTAGTCAAAGAAGGCACTCAGCATTAACATCAGGCCTCTGCATATACACTTGTATGTACACAATCACCTATACATATGTGAACATTATGTATACATGCATGTATAAAAATAAAATTTATCAAAATTTCTTCATTATGAAAGAAGTAACCACATAACAATTTGTCTTTTCACTTAGTTTCTAGTTAAAAATCCAAAAATATAGTAACTTTAAGTGATATCACCAATTAATGCCTGCTCATGTAATGCAAGCCCACATTACATCTGTATACATATTCAAACACTGGGTTATTGTAAGCTGAGGTATATCATACTTTCTCTCCCTCCTCCTTCCTTCCTTCCTTCCTTCCTTCCTTCCTTCCTCTCTCTCTCTCTCTCTTTCTCTCTTTCTGTCTCTGTCTCTCTCTGTTCTATTTTTAATTGCCTGTTTTTTACAGCAAAATCCCTCTAGTCAATAACTTTCCAACTTTGCAGAAGGCAAACTAATGTCAATGATATAGTATATAATTATCGCAATAAGCTATTTCCATGGGGGCTTTATAAGCTGTCTTGAGTAAGAAGGAAGGTTATATACAAGTGGAATTAACTGAAGTCTTCTGATCTTGGGAGGCTGAGTCTGTGCAAGCAAATCCCTTCTCACATTGTCTACATTAATAAATTCTTTCCCTATTTCCATATTTTTAATGAAGGAAGAACTTTAATAAAAAGTTTTATTAACTTCTATATAAATGCTCATTGAACAGACTAATAAGCCAGATGTTTCATGATTAGGTAAAACTGATCAGATGTCTTAATTATGAGCAACCGCAAAACAATAGGACTACTAGGCTTGTTTTTTAGTTGTGATACCAAATAATACTAATCTTTGTGTATGCATGTGATATGGATGTGTGTGTGTGCATATTCACATGTGTGAGGGTGCAAAGACACAAATAAGAACATGTATATGGATGCCAGAAGTTGAGGTTGAGTGTCTTTCTTGGTTGCTCTCCACAGTATTTATTGAAGCAGGGTTTCTTCATTGAACCCAGTCTACCAAGCCACCTTGTTTTAGGGATCTCTCCGTGCCTCCCCAAGTCTGGGGTTACAAGTTATGTAACCATTTCCATGGGCGTTTATGTGAGTTCTGGGGATCACAACTCTGATCCTCACGATTACATGGTAGGTGTATACTGCACAGACATTCACCCCCCGCCCCCTTCATTCTTTCTCTTTAGGACACAGCCTTCTATACTGAGGACGAGGTTCTTAGTTCATTTCATCAAAACAATTTTTTTTGTTTTTTTTTATTGAGAAAAGGAGAAAAAAAAAAAGTTTCCACCTCCTCCCAGCCGCCCATTTCCCTCCCCGTCCTCCCACCCTAAGCCCCCTCCTCCCACCCTTCTCCCCCTCCCCCCACTCCTTTCCCCCTCCCTCTCCAGTCCAAAGAGCAGTCAGGGTTTTCTGCCCTGTGGTAAGACCTAGGACCTCCCCCCTCCGTCCATATCTAAGAAGGTGAACATCCAAACTGGCTAGGCTCCCACAAAGCCATCACATTACTTAGGATCAAAACCCCGTGCCATTGTCCTTTGCGTCTCACATCAAAACAATTTTTATCTTTGTCTTCAAACAATTGTCTGTTCCATTCATTCTCATGGTCAACAACACATCTCTCTCTGAATTTCTAAAGAAAACATTATGCTCACACTTGTCTCACGTGTGTGATTATGCATATGCACATATACATAATAACTATATATATTTACATATACTTTAGTACTGTTATGGATATCATGTGATGTGGTTTTCTTTGTTATCATCCTATTCCTCTCTCCCTCCTCCTTCTCTTTTTTCTTCTCTCTTTCTTCCTCCTATTCTATCCCCCTCCTCCTCTGCTGCACCTTGGTTATTCTGAGACAGGGTCTCACTTTGCAGTCCAGGCTGGCCTCAAAATTACAGTTTTCCTGTGTCAATCTCCCAAATTCTGGGATTACAGACATGTGGCAACATACCCATCTTAAACCCAAGGGTTTGTTTTGTTTCATCTACTAATAGAGAGGAGCATAAGTCAGCAGAAGCTTCCTGAAGGGTAGTATGGAAATCTGTGTCCACAGTCTTCAAGCGACTTGCATATTATGCAAGTCTTCTTAGATCAACACAACACTTCCTGGCGATAATGGACTATGTCCCCTTTAAGACTGCAAGTCAAAGCAAGTCTCGCCCCTTACCTAGCTTCTTGTCAGGTGTTTTGTCATTATGATAAGGAAGTAACAGATATGCATGGTAAATATTTAAAATGCACATCTGATTTCAGTTTTGTCTATGTACTCAGACACTGCTTACTTTCTTTATACATGGACCCATGTAACAGTCACAATATTTTTATTTAACTCGTTATTTAGAAAAAATTTGAAAGTAAAATAGCAGAACTTCCACACATACATCATGTAGACACAATATTAATATGTTGTCATCAGTAACTGCCTATGTTCTTTCTGATGTGTATCATGAAACTGGAATAATGGCAGGTCATCCTTGCAAGTCATAGTTTGTGTTTGGCTTACAAGAGGTCAATCTTTCATCAAATCTCAATATCATTGCCAAATGCAAAAACATTCACAATGCTTTATCACAAGTAAATGCCAGGTCCACATTCAAATTGTCCCCCTAATATCCTTTTTTAATTGGCTCATTTAAATACGGACAGACTTTTAATCATTGCAAGTAGTGAAATATTTGCCTGGGAAAATGTGTCTAATTATTTTATTTGCATTTATAGATTAATGAGATTTAATATATTCCTTCCTTATCATTTGCTCTGAGTTTCCTTTTCTAGTGTGCTGAATCTCCACAGATTTTTGTCTTCCCTGAGGAGACTCCATTTTTGACAATCTGTAAAAGTTATTTCTCTAAAATATATTTATTTTTTAACCTGTAATTTTATAAATATAAAAATTCCCTTGTATGTTATATTTACTTATTACCAGCCCCTTTTCAGGGGCTGAACTTAATATAAATACTTAAAATGATTGTCTCAAATTAATATATTTTTCTACAATTCATGTCATGATTAGAAATTGTATTCCCCTAAAGGAAGATGAAAATAAGTTACCCGCAATTTCTTTAAATACTTTACAATATTTAATACTTTTTATTAATACACAGTATTTAATTTCATATTTAGTTCTGTGTGTATGTGTGTGGGCCTGGGTACATGTGTTGCAATGTAGACTGCTTGTTTGATTCCTGGCTGCTCAGCCCTGAAGTAATCACACAGAAACTGTATTATTTAAATCTCTACTCGGCCCATTTAGCTCTAGCTTCTTATTTGCTAACTCTTACATCTTAATTTAACCCATCTCCATTAATCTGTGCATCACCGCAAGGTCATGGCCTACCAGCAAGCTTGTGGTGCATCTGTCTCTGGTGGCCTCTTAATGGCTTCTAACTGACTCTGCCTCCTTTCTCCCAGCATTCAATTTAGTTTTCCCCCCACCTACCTAAGTTCTTCCCTATTAACAAGCCAAGGAAGTTTCTTTATTCACCAATGGTATTCACAGCAGGGAATCCCACATCAGGCATGTTTACGCTCATGTGAATGCAGGAGCCTATGCAAGTTAGAAGAGGGAGGTAGATTCCCTGGAGCTGGTCTTACAGACAGTTGTGAGCCTCCCAGGGAGAATGCTGAGAACTGATCCAGGATCTGCCTAAGCAGTAAACACTCTTAAACACCAATATATCTTTGGCTTTCACTTGTGACTTGTTAAAATATTTACGAACAGAAATGACTGCTAAGTAGTTTTGAAAAGCATTTTAGCAACATTTGGAAACTAATTACCTATAAAAAAATCATACCTAGATTTTATAACACTACCACTCGTTTATAAGAATTTCTGTTTCTATTTATTAAGGTGTGTTCCCTTTCTTCTCTATTAATTTGTAATTGTTTTCTCACTTTAAATAATTTTCAAAAAGGTAGTTGTTACTAGATTTAAAATATTAGCAGCTGAGTTTAAACAACCTATCTGTTATTACCTCACATTTTCCTTCATTAATTGACACAATTCTTTTTATTATCAACTTTCTTTCTTTTATCTCATCGTTAATTCTTTTCTTCATGATTTTTAGGGAAAACACTTTTTTTCCCGTTACTAGTTCGATAGTGCAAAGATCTGGTGACCACGAGTGCATACTGTGCAGTTTAAGCATCTTGCACTGTGTTCAGACACCATTGCTATTGCAGAGCCTATCATCAGAATCCTCACTTTCTACTGGATTCAAAAGTTGCTCATTTCCTGTGCATGAGTTTTTAAGGACTCCCAGTTGTGTGACCAGCATAGTGCAATGGTAGCAGAGACCCATGGGTATCTCTAAACAAAGTACCATCTGCAGTGGGAAATATGGAGCAGCATTTTTCTTTATGATTTTTATACCTCCTGCTTTCACTCTGTGTCCCTTTGAATATTATCGATTTTTTAGTCTCTTTTGTGGATTTTAAATATTATTTATTTATTGTTTCACACACACAATACTATTCTTTGATCAAAGTCTCTATCTTTTCCAACCACATAATTCCTTTATTTCTTTCAAAATTTTTCTTCTACTTCAATGTACTGTGTGTGTGTGCACATGGTGTGTGATTTGTGTGTGTGTCATTGTGTCATGTGATGTATTATGGTGTGTGTATGTGTGTGTGTATTGTCCCCAGCTGCTTCTAACTAGGGTTATCTACATGAAATGAGTAAGGGATTGTTTGCAGGAATGAGGTCAATGAACAATGACTATACCACTGAGAAATATGATCTCCTCTCTCCCAGCAACCATTAGCTACCTGTAGCTTCTCAGGATGAGAAAAGGTCTTAGAAACTCCTACTCCATCCATACTGGGATATTGAGGTGCCGCTTCTACTGACAGTTTTCTACTGCTAGAAACAGCACAAATGGAAACACCATAGACAGCACTCCAGAGTCCTGACATTAGAATACATAATCATCCTTAGAAGAGTTTTACTTTCTTTTGAGGTGAGATCTTATTATGCAGCTGAGGCTAACCTCAAACTTGTGGCAATCTTCCAACTTCTCAGTTTTCCAAGTATGTGAGATTTAAGTCAGGTACCACCCAAGCTTGAGGAAAAGCTTCCAAATGGCATTTTCTGTGTTTTCACCTATGATTGGCATAAGAACTTCCTCAGTACTCAGCCTTGCTTACTCCTCAGCAGTGAACATATATAGCAAATGAAAGCAAGTGCATTATCCTTTTATTCTTTCTTTTCTAATGAAATTTCATTTTTCAAAATATCTGAGATACAATCGCAGTCCCTTCCATCCATGCATGTCCTCCTTTGGGGTAGTCACACTATATTGAGATGTTTCTGTTTAGTTTGGTCTTTGAGTCTTAGTCTTCTTTTCTCACTGGTTTAGACGGTGACATTTTTTTATTGAAAGTGATTTTATATTGTTGTCACATTTGGAATGTGTATGGTGCCTCATTTCAGACTTTGGAGCCCTGGGGTGTCAACCTGATCTGGGGCCATTATCTCCTCCTACACTAAATTGTTCTTTCTTTTTGGTTGTCTTGTTTCTGGTCATTAAGGAATGACAAAGACTAATCAGGCAAGATGTAATTTTCATCATGGAAACAAAGACCTTTTGATCCTCGAGCCCACCCAAGCCTTCCTTTTATATCACAGGAAGTTCTTTGTCACAGGGAAGACAGCACAATGTCTTCTCAGAATTATTGCTCTCCTAACGATTCACACTATGTGCAACAGTTGGAAGGAAGGCTATGTGAAATCTACGGTAAATTAATTCGATCATAAAGAATCATTACAGTGAGGTGCGGCTCAAGAAATGATGAACAAGAGTTAAGGAAATGGCTCAGGAGTTTAAATGCTGCTAAGTGTGAGGAATCACCACATTTATACACCCATATAAATGGCAGATAGGTATGGTTGTTTACCTGATCTTCCATCTTCGGGGGCAGTGACTATCTAGAGTAAACTGGCTAGCAAGACCAGCCATATCAGAGACCTCTGGGCTTGACTGAGTGATGCTGCCTCAATGAATAAAGAGGAAGAGCTATCAGGGATGATTTTGGACATCAATCTCAGCCTTCCACATGCACAGATACACCGGTGCATGCACCGTCACATACACATATGCCCATAGATGCAAAATTATGTGTACATATGCATGCACACCACACAATTATGCACATGAAAAATAGAGAAAAAAAATAAGCAAAATAGATAGCATCATGTAGCTTAAAATCTAGTTGGAAAGACTGAATTTAGTCATAAGTTTACACAGACAATAGAAAAGTGAAAGTATGCTAACTGCTAATGAAAAGTGGTACACGAGGCTCTGAAATACTGTCTCATTTCAAAAATCAGGGAAGGCTCTATGGATCAAGTGAAAACTGAGCTGAGATCTAATAAAAAAAGACTAGCAAAAGCAATAGAATATCCATGTGAAGGCACAGGGCAGTTAGTGTTTCCACTAAGGGGAAAGGAGTATGCAGAATGTCTAATGCCTGCAATCCCAACACTTGAAAGATTGAGTCATGGTTTTGAGGCTAGCCTGGGCCACACAGTTTCAAGGATAATGAGAGCTACAGTATAAGAGTCTGTTAAATGGAAGAAAGGGAGGGAGGGAAGTAGGGAGGAATGGAAGAGGGAGGAAGGAAGGAAATGGGTGGAGAGAGGGAAAAAAGAAGGAAGAAAGGAGGGAAGGAGGAAAGGAAGGGAGGGAGGAAGAAAGAAAAGAGGGAAGGAAGGGAGGGAGAAAAGAAGGAAAGAAGGAAAGGGGTGGCAGAACACAGTATGTAAGGGAGTTTGGAACGCTTCATAGGACTAACATGGGTATGCAGGAAGATACATTTTCATGAATATATACAACATTTTAGAAAGTTTGAACTTTATCCATAAGGCAATGGAAAGCAACAAAATAGTGGCAAAACAAGGAAAGGAGATTTAATATGTATGTATGTACAGATGTATTATGTAAACTTTTTTATTATAAAAAATTATAAATATATGTAACTTCAGCTGCTGGGTTAATGGAGCTGGAGGTATGAAGAGCAGATATGCTGTCACAGAAAGCTACCTTTATTCCCATTAAACACATAGTCTCTTGAATACATAGCATTTTGTCATCAATTGGACGAACTGAATTGACTTCCTTAATGCATTGGTGGCTGAGTTTGTTGCCAAGAGAGCAATTCTTCCTATTAATTGCTAACAGTGCTGAGGTAAGGCTTAATGCTTAAGATTGTAGCTGTGTTGATAGCATATACCTCTATCCACACTTGGGAGGCTGATCCAGAGTGATTGTGGTCACGCTGGGCTGTTTAATAATTCCCAGGCTGAGTTTCTTTGCAGGTTGATAAAATAATCCGACAAAGGCAACTTATATAAGGAAGTCACACTGTGTCTTCATGCGAAAGGCAGGAAATGGACAGGAAAAGGCCAGTATCTTAAGCCTCAAGGTTCACCCCTTAGTGACCTATTTTCTTTAGCCAAATTCTACTTCCCAAGGGCTCCAAAGCTATTCCAAATCGACCACCAGCTTGGGGCCAAGTGTTTAAATACACAACCCCATGGAGAACATTTCAAATGTCAACCATAAGACAGGATATTCTGTGCTATTTATAGGGTGGAAATATGCCTCAAAAACTAAAAGCATGGAGCTAGGGAGATGTCCCAGCACATGAAATACATGCCACACAGACATGAGAAGCTGAGTTTGATCCCCAGCACCCATATACAAGCGGGAGTGGTAGCATGCCCTTGGAATCCCAATTCCGAGTAGGCAGACAGAAACATTGTAGGACTCTAGGACTCTCTAACCAGTCAGTTTAGCTTACTCAGTGAGCTTCAGGTTCAGTGAGACAGCGTGACTCAAGGAAAAAAGGCAGAGAACAATGGAAAAGACAGTGAACATTGACTTCTAGCTTCTATGTGCTTTGACACACTTATGCACAGGCACATGACCTTCACACAGTGCAGATACACATACAGGGAGAGAGACAATGCCTAAAAGTTCAGGGTTCTCATTCCCTGGTTGATCACCCAAAGCCTCTCTCCTTAGGTAGGAACCATGTTGACAGTTACCTATTACAGCCAAATACAATATGGAATTTATAAGCACATGTCTTAGAGAAAACTGGATTTCAAGTAAAATGAGATTTCATTAGTTAAATTGAGTTAACTTTAAAGATATATCTAAGCTATCTCTAATTTAGTATTTCCAACTCAATTCAAACAGGAAAGAGAAGGTATATTAATTTGGAAAGAGAATACATTTAAACAGTAGGTTTCATCCATTCCAAATGAGAGCGACACATCTCCTGGCATAGCTGAAGTCATCTTTCAGGATCTATAGTGCTGCTGCTATTTGCCTTGGCCATCTGACTAATTGTGGCATTAGCTGTTCCAATGTCTAAAACCTCCTGGTTGGATGCAGTGAGAACCCCGACCACCTTTGGAATGGGTGTGGCAATTTCTACATATTTTGGGGAAGCTCCAAAATTCTCTACATTAATGAGCTCTGATTGTTTGACACTTGTCCCAAAGATAACACAACAGACATGAATAGCAAATTGTCCTGAAAAATTCATTCTGTAGATGTACAATAACAAACTCCTAGAACACTATCCAAGGGAAATCAAGTGTCAGTCCTGTCCGCGGCAACTTGAGTTAATTGCATTCAATGGGATATGTAGATCCAGTCTTTAATGTTGTGTTGTGTCAGTTAAGGCTTTACATCTGAGATTGAACTCTTTTGGCTGTGCAATATTAAATTTTTATTTGTGCTTTTGGGTGTTGTTGTGGGAAACTGCTTGTTGGTTCCCAGCCACCCAGCTAGCTTAGCCCTGAAATAATCACACAGAAACTGTATTAATTAAATCACTATTTGGCCCATTAGGTCTAGCTTCTTATTGGCTAACTCTTACATATTAATTTAATCCATTTCTATTAATCTGTGCATCACCATGTATCTGTAGCTTACCGGCTAAAGTTCCAATGTCTGTTTCTGGCAGGGCTACATAGCATCTCTCTGACTCTGCCCTTCTTTCTCCCAGCATTCAGTTCTGTATTTCCCAACTACCAAAGATCTGTCCTGGTATAGGTCCAAAGCAGTTTCTTTATTCATGAATGGTAATCACAACATACAGAGGGAAATCCCACATCAGTGTGTGTGTGTGTGTGTGTGTGTGTGTGTGTGTGTGCCACTGGTATGCAGGCACCTGTAGAACCCAGAAGAGGCCTTTGGATCTCCATGGTCTCTCTACAAGAGTAGCAACATTCTTAATCACTAAGCTATCTCTCCAGATCCATTGGTTAGATTTTTATTCTATAAGATATTGTTATTTAAATGACTTAGTTATGAGAAAACATTATTCACTGTAAATTCCTAACGGCATTGTCCTCTTATAATGGCACACACTATCTTTAGCCCTGTGTCCTGTTGGCCATGATCAGTACTACCCTTGCAGGACAGCTACCCCAGCTGAGGAGGAATTCAGAGAGTCATCTTTATTGCAGGACAAATGTTACTTAAAAAGAAAAGAGACCAGGACAGCCTCCAGAGCTACATAGAGATTCTGTCTCAAAAAACAACAACAAAATAGAGAATAAGAAGATAAAAAGAGAGGTAAGCAAAGAAGCGTCCTTCTAATCCTTATAAAATATCATACCTTAACAGACTGATTAATAATCAATCACATAAATATCTGTGCTTAACTATATATTTTATATATTAAATACATCAATAGTACAGAGAACTTAAATGTTTATATATGTCTATGTTCATGCACATATTACACATATTCATATTTAGTGTAGTTTTTCTAGACACAAAGAAAAAATTCAATGGCAGAAAAATGGAAGAAACTTGAGATGATTCTTTTATGTGAAGTAAGCCAGACTCTTTGAGGTGAACATCACAGGTTTTCTTTCATATGTGGGAACTGTTAGGGGGGCCATAAACACCTAAGGAGACATACTAGGGAGGACCAAGGAGTTCAGAGAAAGTGGAGAAAGTCATGGTGCGAATATAAACAAGATATTTCATACGTGTTTATGAATATATCTCAGTGAAGCTCACTACACTGCGTTGTATAACTAAGGCACATGAATTAAAAAATAGTGATAAGCAGACACTTCTAGAATGAGCATGTTGTTAAGCTGGAGAATACATATGAAGTGACCCATGTATCACTGACTCTCAGATGACTTTGCTTAGATGTGTCTTCATGATTCCCAGCTATGCTGGAGTCCTTCTTGTGTCAACCACAGGTGATTTCCTTGCTTGTATTTCCACCACCAGTCAGAACCAGCAATGTAGATCAGTTCAGTTCCTCCCCACAAGCTGTGTTTCTCATCCCCTCTCCTTGTCTGTGCAGTCCTCTTAAAGGATATAAGAAGGGCACTTTTCTGAGTTGCAGGTATATTTCATCCCTTCATGTCCTTGACAATTTTTGGAGACATGTCAGGTCGCTGTGTTTAACAAGTCTGTTTGAATCTCAGCCTGGTAGTGTAGACATGTAAATCCCATTACTAGAAAGGTTGAGGCAGGAGGATCAACAATTAGCTCCAGGCCAGCCTGGGCTACATCACAAGACCTTGCCTCAAAAAGAAAGGAAAGAGAGATGAGAGAAAGGATGGAAGGAAGAAAAGAAGGAAGGAAAAGGAAGAAATAAAGAGATGAAAGGAAAAAATGAAAGAAGGAAGATCCTCTAGTGATATTTTGTCTAATATTTCCATTTATTTATATAAACTTTTTTTTTTGGTTTTTTGAGACAGGGTTTCTCTGTGGTTTTGGAGCCTGTCCTGGAACTAGCTCTGTAGACCAGGCTGGTCTTGAACTCACAGAGATCCGCCTGCCTCTGCCTCCCGAGTGCTGGGATTAAAAGCGTGCGCCACCATCGCCCAGCTAAACTTTTTTTTCAATTGTGTCATTTTCCAAAAGCCTTTCAAGGTGCAGGCCTCATCTGATTCCACCTAAAGTCAACAGGACACTAATGCTGATCCAGGTCTGCATAACATATAATTCTATTCCCTCCTTAGAATAATGTCTTTGCAATGTCAAATATTTCTCTGCTCACAGAATATCAGGGTCTCTACAAACCACGAGTCCCAGTCACTAGCACGGACCTGAAAAATAAACTTGAGTGGATTAAAGATCCAATAATGATGGCTTGGTTGTACAAATCTGCATTCCTGACACTGTGGAAAAGAAGACAGGACCATTAGGGGTTCAAGATAGACTTGGCTATGTACTGGATTCAAGGATTACCAATATGCATGAAATGCTATCTTAAACAACAAAACCTAGACCAGAAGTGGGAAAGTGCAGGTTCATACTAAATGTTCTAAACACAGCTGGTCTGTCTGTCTGTTGTTATCAGTCAGGTGGTTCTGAACACAAGAAGGGATTCATTAGGAATGCCAGGACCAGCTATATCTAAGGATACCATGGGCTCATGTTATGCCTCTAAAGGGCATTGTGCTCACCCTACTGGAAAATTAGAGACAAGTAAACATTCCCTGGTGACCTTTGTCTCTGCTGAACAAACCTTGATGCACAGACAGCAGTAGAGATCTCTTAATTATAGAACCACACAGGAGTTTACTTCCAATACCCTGCACACTCCTGGTTTTTACCATCAAGGCAGCCATTTCCCGTATGAGGACTGTGCATGTTCATCAGTTCCAGTAAACTCATGGTTACAGAGAAAGTAAAACCTAATAAACACGATTCCCTACTAGTCACATAATCTCAGGGCAATAAGATCTTATCTGAGGCTTACACAAACTTGCTAAAAATACCTAGCCTAAGCAGATAGCACATCAGGAGAGAACCAGACGGACTTCATTCTGAGTCTAGCAGAAGCAAGAGTCAGGGAGGAAAGTGGTAGAAGGCAAGCATAAGCCTTACATTTCAAGTCTTTTGTTGTCTTGGTTTTTGGTATCAAATGATCTAGAACTTCTGAAGCCCTGTGAGTTATTTTTTGACATAAATTATTTGCTCAGAAACCAAAGAATGAACAGAAGAGTTGATTTTCAAAACCCACTGACTTTACAGTTTGTTTCTCTGGTGAAGCCCACAGTGTTTAATTGAAAAGTCTTCATCTCTCTGGGAGATGCAGTCTCACAGCAAACTCCGGTTCCTCTGGCTCTTAAAATCTTTCTGCTCCCTTTTCACAGCGCCCCCTGAACCATAGAGGCAGGAACGTGTGGCGATTACATTCATGCTTTTAGAAAAAAATATTTATGTAAAAAAAACTACTGAAAAAGAGGCCATGAATTTGAGAGCGAATAGGGGGATCTAGGGGAGGAGATGGGGGGAGGAAAAGGACACTTGATGTAATTATGGTTATAAAAACATAAAACATTATCTTTAAACAGATGGTACAAATATTTGTACATTCTTATATTTTCTACCTTCAGGAATATCATATGTTGTAAAACAATGTATAGAAAACTGTATTTTTTAAAAAAAGGAATATATATCTTGAAATTTTTGCTTTCTATTTTTTAAACATTGTGTATGTACATATATGTGTGCATGTGTGTGTATGTGTGTGCATACACGTGTGCCACATGTATTCAGGTGCTTTCTTCAGTGGAGAGCCCAGAAGAGGGCACCAGATCCCTTGGGGCTGGAGTTATAGAAGCTATGAACCACCTGGTTCACATAGGTGCTGGGAACTGAAATCAGGTCCTCTAGAAGAACAGCAAGTGCCCTTAACTGCTGAGCATCCTCTTCAGCCTACTTGGCAATTATTCTAAACCATGGAAGCAGAACATTGCTTCAGTTTATGAATCCCTGAAATTGTATCTTGACAAGAGGGATTTTGTAATCTGGAAAAACTGTAATTATTGGGAATGAACAAAAGGACTGTGAAGAAAAGAAGTAAAACCAAGTAGAAATTTCTCATCAGTGTTGAGAATGGAAGACTCCATTCCCAAAAGCAGGTAGAGTAGTTCTCAGCAGATAGAAAAGCAATGACGGAACAAAACAATAATTCCACCTAATTCCAGGGTGGCAAACCAGTGGGTTTATTGGGCTATTTGTCCACTCAAAGGGAGCTGAGTCATTGAGAATCCCACCCCAGTTTGAATGATGACTTATGGAAGCTGAATCTCTAGAATTTTACATGTGACTTAACAGGCAGCTTTGATGGTCAGAGAGTCTCCTCTTCAAGGTAGTCCTAATAGATCTGAGACTACCCCATCCCAGTAGTTGGTTACTGATTCAGTAACCTTGGGAAGGGGCCTTGTGAATTGTTTTGTTTTCAGGGTCTTTTTGAAATTTGTGAAATATTTTCTTCTTGAGTCTCATGGGGTGATGGAGGAGGGTCATCTTCCTATCTGTTGTTTCATTGGTTAAGTAATAAAGAAACTGCTTGGCCCCTGATAGGACAGAAAATTAGGTGGGCAGAGTAAACAGAACAGAATGCTGGGAGAAAGAAGCCGAGTCAGTGAATCACCATGATTCTCCCACTCCAGACAGACGCAGGTTAAGATCTTTCCTGGTAAACCAGCTCATGGTGCGACACAGAAAATTAGAAATGGGTTAAATCAATATGTAAGAGCTAGCCAATAAGAGGCTGGAACTAATGGGCCAGGCAGTGTTTAAAAGAATACAGTTTCTGTGTAATTATTTCTGGTAAAGCTAGCCGTGTGGGCGGCCGGGTGCCAGGAACGTAGTCCGCTGCTCCTACTACAACAATGGGGTATCTTTCTTCCCTCTAGAAGGGAATATTTCAGTCTGGAGGAAATTGCTTTAGAACCGCTGGGTAGATGCCTTAGTCTTTAAAGTGGTTGCACACAAGCAAGAGGACCCGAGTTCAGATCCCTAGAGCCTACATAAAGCTAGACATGGCAGTAACCATCTATAAATTCAACATTCCTGTGGTAACATGGAAGATTAAGACAGGAGAATCATGTGGAAGCTCATGGACCAACTGCCCTGCTATGTGCAGTACAGACAACAAAGAGATTCTGTCTCTAACATGGTAAAAGATAAGAACAAAATACAACTTATTTTCAAATCTTTACATGTGTGCTGTACAAATACATGGGCCATCATCACACAGAGGGGGTATTTAAAGAATTTAAAAGTATCTTTGAGGAATTTAAGGAGGAGTAAAGGAAAATGAGATATCCAGAAATAAAGAGAAGGTGGAGAGACCTTGGCATTGTGAATTTAGTGGAATCAACTCTTACTTCCATGAAAACCTTAATCCGGGTACTTTTGTTGAGTCCATGGTCAATCATTGATAGTAAACCGTATCCTATGACTGCAGTTCTCACTGCTGTCTTGTCAAGAGCTATAGCCAATGTTCCGCCCAAGGCCATACCATTTACTCAGTATGTTCCATGTGGAAAATCCAAACATCCTTCTAAGATGGGAGACATTAGTGGGCAGGCCTTGTGGATGGTTATGGAGCTGCCTGGAGTATGACTCCAAATGCATTGTTGCAGGCACTTGTTGCTTCTTTTAGGGCTATGACAAGATATTTAACAAAAGTCTCTTTAGGATGGATGGTTTGAGGGGAAGGATAGTCCTTCAGGGCAGGAAAGGCATGGCTGTGGGGGCATGAGGTCACGTGTGCCTACAGTCAGAAGCAGAGAAGGATGAGTACTGGCGCTAAGCCCTTTCCCCTTTCATTCAGTCTGTGAGAGCTACTGATACTATGCCACCCACAGTTAAAGTGGGCGTTGGCTTCTCAGTTAACTGTCTCTGCAAACATTCTCCTAGAGATACTCAGAAGTGTGTCTCATAGGTGATTCTAAATCAACTTACATTGACCACAATAATTAATTATCACACTGACAAACTCATTTCTGGTTTGAGGAACCTTCCAGTTTTTCCATGCTATTTTGCAGTGAATTTTTTTTTTTTTGATTAACCTGTGGGATGCTGTGTCTCTTCAGGCCTTTGGTTCTCTCTTAATGTTCTCAGAACCATCTTATGCTCCATCACCCTTTTCAAAACTTGTCACCCCTGGCTTATCCTTGACTACTGAGTTCTTGTTTCAGCTGATTCTTTGTGTAGCCAAGATCCCTGCCCCACTGTTATTCATAACATCCTGAGTCAATTCTTCTGCAACTTTTGAAAAACTTCTTGGTGGGTCTTTTATTGACAGAAGGATGGTGTATTTTCTACACCTTTATCCTTAGCACTTGTCAGAAAATCGAGCGTTTATTTGGTAACTAAGTGATAGGGTTCTTGTAGTGAACAATACTAGAACGTTGTGCTCCAGGTCTTGTCTAGCTTACTGGTCAGCTCATGCTCCAGCCAGGCCTTTCAGGCTTCTGGAAGACACACCACAGGCCTTCCCATGGACACCCGTACTACCTCTTCTCCTAAAACTAATGTTTTGAGTAATTAAACCAGGAGGCTACTTATCTTTGATATCCTAGGGTAGTTAGTTTTTAAAAGAGTGCTAATTAACAGAGCAGAAGAATAAAGAGCAGCAAGGAAAAGGTGACTTCAAGCCATGCATGGTGGCACAAATCTGTAATACCAATGGAGAGGTGGAGGCAGGAGGATCAATAGTTTAAGGACATGCTCTACTGCATAGGAAGTTCAGAACCAGCCTGGTTATATGAGATCCTATCTCAAAATACCAACTCAGGAATGGTAAGACTGCTTAGTGAGTGAAATGCTCGCCGTGTAAACTGGACAGCTGGACTTCTGCCCCATGCCACTGTGCTATGTTCTGCCTCTCACATAAGCTACGATGTGAACTACAGACAGACAGACACAATAAGGAAGTAACATTTAGAACTATTGAAAGCCTGTGAATTGGGACTACGCAGTATGGCTTCAAGTTGAGCACACAGATAGCTTTTTTTATGGCGGTATGCTCCTCATGAGTATTTTTCTTTTATTCAGTAAACACAATTGAAAACTACTGTGTGTCCATGTGTGTGGTTGCTTTTATTTATTTATTTATTAAACTAATCTTTAGAGGGTAAGTTATGTTCAATTTTTTGTGGTCTTAAATATAAAGTATTATCCAGACTGTGTTTGTAACATTCCGTAGCCAGTTTCTGCCAAAGTGTGCACTAGTTTCATAAGCTAGTTATCTGTAAAATACTTCTTTCATAACCTGGTGTTCTCTCTCTCTCTCTCTCTCTCTCTCTCTCTCTCTCACACACACACACAAGCTTTTTACATTGGTTCATTACTAATGAATATAAGTACTATGATAAAATCTTCATTCCAAATACATCAGACATAAAGTGGAACTGTGGATAATATTTTCCTTTTATATTTTATTTCACTAGGCTGAAGAGATAAAGCATGGACTAATGCTAAGAGAACTCCTTATTCAAGCTCCAAATTACACTTTGCTGGCACCACCAAGCACCTGCCTCTAGCAGTGTGTCTGGTCAAAGGTGTTCACCATGTGCCTCTCTTTTCGCAACCTTCTCTAAGGCTGGAAGTCATGTATCATCAAAAGCCTCAATGTATTCTCTATTTTTCCCCTGAAAATAACAAATTGGAACTTCCTTCGCAGAACCTGTTATTCTTCGTGTATGTGACCTTAAGTGGCTGGAGCACTCACCTGTCGGTTGTGCTATCAGTTTTCAGGACCGAGAGAAGTGGTCAGTAGCTGAGAAAGACCAAATTCTGAGGGCTTTCACACAATGACAATGTTGCCTTCTGCATGGAAGGGTTCTGGCCTTGGCTCTGGTGCAGCTTTGGGGAAGATTTGGATTCTGCAGGTCTCCTTAGGCTTCTCCCAGGTGGGCATAGCTGCTAGCTTACAGAGGTGCAGAAAACAGCAGCCTCACAAGTCACATGTCTCATGCCAGGTACAATTTTTGGAAGGCCATTTATATGGTTCTGGGTTATGTTAGCTGTCTATTTGCTAGGGTCACACAAAGACTTGGCCCCCACAGCACCAGCAAGTGAGTCTTTGCCACTTGTCCTTGATTGGCCTGCTAATGAGAAAAAGAGTGAAAAGCAGAGCAAGGAGGTTCAACCTTTGGTGTCACACACAATGCCTTCTTTGCCTATATTATGTGTGTCATGACTCTCAGTGGGCATGCCTCCTAATTGAGAGACTTGACTTTAGAGAATGGGTAGCAGTTGTTCTGCAGCAGCTCTGGGTCTCACACCCACTGATGCCAGCCTCTGGTGCTCATCTACACACTCCTAATGTTCTGAGTTTCATAGATGTCACAGCTTCAAAGACAACAGGAAATGACATGTTTCATTACATTGTAGTTTTATTGTCTTTTGTACCTAGGAATTGATTGTCTCTGCTATAGCTTGTGTCCTTTTAAGGTGCATTTTTTTTTACTTATTCTTCTCTTATATATTACATCCTGACCAGAGATTCCTCTCCCTCTCCTCCTCCTTGAACTACTCCATGCACACTTTCCTGCTTCCCTAGGTCCATTCCTCCTCTGTTTCTCTTCAGAAAAAGAGCAGGCCTCTCAGGGATGTCAACAGAACACAGCATAACAAGTCACAATAAGACTGGGCATAAACCCCCATGTCAGGGCTGGGTGAAGCAACTCAGTAGGAGGAAAAACGTCTCAAGAGCATTTGAGAGAATCAGAGACACCTCCACTCCCATGGTTGAGAGTTCCACAAGAACAGCAAGCCGCACAACCGTACCATATATGCAGAGGACCTAGCACAGACCCGCACAGGCTCCAGGATTGTTTCTTCAGTATCTGTGAGCCCCTATGAGCCTTATTTAACCTTCAAACTCTTAAGTTCATGGCATTCAGAGTTTGACCCCTAGATCTAAAAGATGTTACAAGAATATATCATCATGATGAGACTAGTATGACAAACAGAAAAAGACAAACAAAACAAAGCTGGATCTTGAACTGACCTGTCCCCCTACTCTTGTCTTGGGGTACCTCCACCCTATGATGGCATTGCAGAAAGACCCTAACCAGATGCCAGCATCTGGAAATTCGACTTTTCAGCCTCTAGAGCTCTGAGAATTAATTAAATTTCTTAAGCGATCCCCCGGTCTGTGACACTCTGTTTTAACAACACAGAACCATATGAAGGCAGCTGTCCATGTGTGAAGAACAAGATCAGGTTAACAGAGGACCAGGGGAGGGACACTCCAGCACAGATGCCTGGACCACTGGCACAGCTGTCCCTTAAATACCTCCCAACTGTAAGAGATTTACTCGCTCAGAGCCACCATCGTTCAGAGCTCCAGGACCCCTGCCTAAGGGGCTCATATTTCCCTTCAACAGGTGTGCTAAAGCCGGCCATTTGTGGTGTCTCAATACCGCAGCTGCAGCTGCCAGTATATAAATAACTGGAGACCACTGCAGGAATTGTGTTTTCTCAGCCCCATAGAGAAAAAATGTCAGTAACTTTTAGCTTTTCATTAATGACTGCAAACGACTTTAGCAGCTCACCATACACTAAAAAGGAGTATTTTGGGATTAAATAAGTATGCAACATGCTAGTGTAGATTAAATCATAGCAATGATTTTATTTCTCCAATTTCATCATTTCCTCATCCACCCCCTTAACTGAAAGTTGTAACATCCAGAAGTAATAATCATTACAAGGTTGGCTCAGTTTTAGGCACAGAAAATCCTAAAAGTCCTTGTAAAATTATCAAAATACTTCCTACCTGAAGTCAATGAGCTAGAAACAGATTGCAAGGCACTGGGGGAAACTGTTGTATGTGCTTCACCACAGGGCTTGGTTTTTCTCTTTTCTCATTGTCTGCACAGGATCACGTGCCATTCAGAAACAGATAATTATGTAGGTGACTCATCACTGTGGAAACTCCCAAGAGTGGATCCAAGGAAGCTCAGACAATGTAGGTCAGCCTTTCCTATGTAATCAACAGATAATACACAAGGGGCTGCCACCAGCATAGCATGGTGTCAACATCTTTTCCCCAACCTAGGAACACAGTCCAAAATCATGGGGGAAAAAAATCACAGTGTTTATAAACAAAAGTCAGCAAGATAGTTGTTATTGTCATTATTATCATGCACTGTTCCCAAATGGGTGGGTTTACTGGACATTTTTGTATGGCTGATATTATAGTGGATTGATTGGTGTACACCAGTCACACACCATTCAAGTGAAAAAGCCAACTGCAATATCATGACATATAAGAAATCTCCGGAGGATTAAACATATTGTTTTCCTTTTGCTTGCTTTCTTCCTATCATCCTATGGGACTATAATTGTATGAAGTCTATTACAGATTCACACACCATTCTACAGCATATGACAATGTGTGTGCATGTGTAGAAGTTACTGTGGGCCTGCTTTTCATCCTACCTGGCTCCCGCATGGTTAGCTTAGCCCCAGAAATAATAACATGGAAACTGTATTCTTTTAAACGCTGGCTGGCCTGTTAGTTCTAGCCTCTTATGGGTAATTCTCACATCTTGATTAACCCATTTCTAATAATCTGTGTAGCACCACGAGGTGGTGGCTTACTGGGAAAGATTCAGCATGTCTGACCTGGCAGCTGGCTCCATGGTGTCTGCCTCACTGCCTTCTTCCTCCCAGCATTCTGTTCTGTCTACTCCACTTATCTAAATCCTGCCCTATCAAAAGCCAAGGCAGTTTTTTTATTAACCAATGAAAGTAACACATAGACAGATGACCCTCCTCCATCATGCGTGTGTGTGTGTGTGTGTGTGTGTGTGTGTGTGTGTGTGTTGGGGAGATTATGTCTTTTCTTAGAGAGAAATGAACAGATGTCTGCCTACCCATAGAAGGTACTACTAATCCATCCAAAAAAAATTGTTCCGTTCTAGTCTAGCTTAGTGATCCTATGAGTTTATTGTGGGTATCAACAGCTAATCTTGGTTGTCAACTTGATACACCTGGAAAGAGGGAGTCTCAAGTAAGGAATTGCCTCCTTCAGACTGACTTGTGGGCCTAACTGAGGGAACAATTTCTAAATAGTGAATTGATGTATGAGGACCAAGTCCACAGTGGGGAGTACCAGCACTAGGCAGATGGGTCTGGACTATTTAAAAAAGGTAACTAAAGAGGTCAGAATTCACCAGTAAGCAGTATTCCTCCAGATCATCCACTTCAGTTCCTGCCTCTAGGTTCCTGCCTTGCATCTTTACTGCAGCTTCCTTCATGAGGTGAGCTGAACTAAGCCCCTTCCTCCCCATGCTACTTTTGTTCAGGGTTCTTATCACACAACACAAAGCAAACTAGCACAGGTTGCTTACAGGAACATCGGTTGATGTGGGAAGGTCATTGGTTAATTAATAAAGAAACTGCTTGGCCTGATAGGTTAGAACATAGGTGGGTGGAGTAAACAGAACAGAATGCTGGGAGGAAGAGGAAGTGAGGTAAGACGCCTTGCTTCTGCTCTCCAGGGCAGACACGATGAAGCAAGCCGCCAGGTCAGACATGCTGATTCTTTCCGGATAAGACTGGTGCTACACAGATTATTAGAGATGGGTTGATCAGGATATGAGAATTAGCCAGTAAGGGCTAGAGCTAATGGGCCAAGCAGTGTTTAAAATAATACAGTTTGTGTGTTGTTATTTCGGGGCATAAGCTGGCCAGGCGGCCGGGAGCCGGGTGGCAGGAAGTCAGCCCGCAGCTCCCTTCTACAATTGGTGACTGGGAAACAGCCTGATGAAGCTCATCCCAGCACTGGTGATGGGCATGGACAATGAGCTCTGCCTGACTCAGCCGGAGAGCCCCTCTCCCCTGCAACTGTTACTGCTTCTAAGCCTTAGGGAGGGAACATGAATCTGTTAGGTTTCAGGAGCTTCCTAGACTTTGTCAGTGTTGCCTGTTTCCAGATCTCACAAGATTTAGTCCTCCCTCCAGGTGGGAAGGCTTGGGTTCAGAGGAAACAGCTACACAGTAGCATGTGATCCTCCCCTCTACTGTTGGAAAAGGGGTTAATTTAGGGTTAGTGCCTGGGCTGTAACTAATCAGGAAATTAGCCCTGCCTCTGAAGAGCTCAAGAGCCTGCCTACCTAACACAAAGTGGTGTCAGGCTCTGACAATAGAAGGAAGTGAATTTCAAGCTACTCCTCCAGTACCTCCCTTTCAGCACAGGCTTAATAGCACAGATCCTTTCACCAAAGAAAGCAGATGGGACAATGAGGTCTTAATTAGATTTCACATTTATGCAATTAGTTACTGTTGTACTTGTAAAATCTCCAATGCAGCAGTAGGAAATAACACTAAGCTTATCAAGTTGCTTTGATTTGGTCAGTCTTTGAGGACTGTGTTATGCACAGAACAGCTCATAATAGCTGAACAATCCTATTAAAAACATAGCATCAGTTAAAACGGTTTCATCTCAATTTCAGAGCCGTACTTCTAAATCTGACTACCTAAGAAAATGCGGACAAAGATTCAGGTCTCATCAACACCGATAGCAAGCATAGTTTCTGAATGGGCAAAGTCTTACTCTATGTAAGAATGATTCATTTGTATCAGAAATTGAAAGGCAGAGCCAAATATACCCAGAATGCACCAGATAACACAACTAGACTTTTCTTTATGGATGAGAACTCGGTAGGTGGGTAGACAGTATAGAAGTTGACAGTAGTACAGTTGAGTGTCTGGAGAGATGGCTGAACAGTCAAGGGCACATACTGCTCTTACAAAGGACCTGAGTTTGGGTCCTAGCACCCACATCAAGTGACCCACAATTCCATAGAACTCCAGCTCTATGGAGAACTGGAACTTCCCATAGAACTTCCATGGGAGCCAGGACATATGTATACATACATACACAGCGACAAACAGGCATAGCCATAATTAAATATGATGATAAACATAAATCTGCAAAAGAATACAGTTGGAATATTTCCCACTCATCTGCCCCAACAAAACAATGACAAATTTAGAATGAAAACTGGCCCATCTGGCTTGACACCGCCTATGTGGCTTTCTGGGATGTCCACACATTTTCTACTCATTTTGCCTCCAAAGCACCTCCCTATTGCAAATTCAAACTCTTCCCTTTTCCAGTTTTTCAATAATTCATTAGAAGAGAAGCAACGGTCTATGAAGCATGATAGAGATAGTCGGATAGATGCGTCATTCTGAAAGCTTTGGCTGCAGTTAAAGCAGGGCTGTGGAGAGGGGAGCAGGGCATGAGGGACAGTGGCCTGCTGGGGACAGTGAAGGATTACGCAGTACATGATCTCAAAGTAACAGAGAAATGATTGGTAGCAGTGGATAGTGGCATTACATCAGACAATCAGAGACAGATGGACTACAAAATAAAGAAGGTATTTTTCCAGATCCATCAATTCCAGTTAGCTAATGGCATGGGGATGGCACAAGAGGAAGGGGACTAGGATTAAGAATGTCCACTTAAGAATTCATAAGGTTTGATTAAGTAAAAGTTTATCTACTCTGATGGTTAATTTGATGTGTCAAGTAAATGGATCACAGAACACCAAGACAGTGAGTTGGTCAATGATTATTCTAGTGTTTCTGTTACACAGTTTTTGTTCAAGATTAACATTGACTGTGTGGACATGAATAGAATAGTTTCACATTCAGAATGTGGGTGGGGCTCATTCAGTCAATTGATGGCCTGATGAACCCTTCCCCAAGCCAGTGGGATGGCTCTAGCTGTCTGTAAATTTCATCTGTAGCACCAGCGCTCTCTGGCTCTCCTACAGTATGTACTACTCACTCTGCGTGTTTGAGTTTAGTAGCTTTCATACTCACACGAACCATTTTTTGTGTAGGATTCACATGAATTGTGGATGTCAGAGGACAACCTCGGGTATCAGTCATTACCCTCTCCTTTGTTTGAGAGAAGGTCTGTGTTGTTCATGGCTGCATCTGCAATCTTAGGTATCTGGCCTGTGAACTTCTGGGAGTTTTTTTCTCTGCCCATATCTCATTGTCAGAGCCCTGGGGTTTAAGATGAATGTGACCACATCCAGCAAGATGTGGGTTCTGATGATATGGACTGAGGTCCTCATACTTCTGTGGGAGGTGCTTTCCCCATTAAGCATTTATACCCATTGACCATTTCTTAATAGCAAATATCTTGTTTTCCTTCTCCTTCTCCTCCACTACCCGATCTATGCTTATATCTACACACATATCTATGTATATATGGGTACTGTTCTAGTTTGATTTCTGTGTCTGTGGTAAGCACCATTTACCAAAGGAAACTTGGTGAGAAACAGAGTTATTTGGATTACATAGCTAGTTTATCAGTGAGGGAAGTTAGGGCAGAAACTAAAAGTAGGAATTGAAGCAGAGACCAAGGGAAAATGTTGCTTACTGGCTTACTCGGTTTGGCTTGTGTTCAGATAGCTTCCTTATATATCTCAGGTTCATATGCCCCAGAGTGGCATCGCCCAGAGTAGGCTGGGTCAACCTATATGAATTAGCAATTAGCAATCATGCCCAAGACATGCCACTGCCCAATGGATGCAGTTTTTCAACTGAGGGGCCCTCTTCTCAGGCGACTCTAGTTTGTATCAAGCTGACTATAGAAACAAATCCTTTCTGCACACATACTATAGTGTGGTTTCTTTAAAGAACCCAGACTAATATAAATATTTAAAGCAAAACAGATTAATTCTACAATCAAATCTTGAAGAATGGTCAAGCTCAGAAATGTCTAGCGATTTGATATAAACTAACATTTGAGTTCAGGAAACCCTAGTGATTTGACGTACACTACAATGGATGGGAGCTAATATTCTACATACCTTGAAGCTGCATAGTGTATTCACGTAAATAGCAAGAAGCCTCAAAGGGAATGTAGTTAATACGAATAGTGGTCATTTGTCACGGTTGGAACTTTTGGGAACTGTAATATTTACTCTTCAATTATCCAGCTTTCTAAAGTCTTTGTAATGAATATGGGTTGCTTCTTAATCTGAGAAAAATGCTATTATTTAACAAAATATATGTAGCTTAAAAAGCTAGCGTGGCAGCTAGAGTTTTGTTGCTTGTAGGGAAAAACGAAAGAAAAAGAGAAATTCAATTCCCATGAGAACAAAACAAAACATTTGTCAAGGAACCACAGTCCTCATTCTTAAACAGGTACACTATCCCAGCAGATGGTATTTGTGGAAGAAACTGCTGCATCTTAGTTGGAAAGAAGAGATACATTTTTCTTCAAAAGTTGGCTTGAAAACTGATGGAGGAGGGTCATCTTTCTATCTGTTGTTTCATTCGTTAAGTAATAAAGAAACTGCTTGGTCTCTGATAGGACAAAAAATTAGGTAGGCAGAGTAGACAGAACAGAATGCTGGGAGAAAGAAGCTGAGTCAAGGAGTCGCCATGATTCTCACTCCCGACACAGCCACAGGTTAAGATCTTCCCTGGTAAGCCACCTCGTGGGCTACACAGATTATTAAAAATGGCATAGGTCAATATGTAAGAGCTAGCCAATAAGAGGCTGGAACTAATGTGCCAGGCAGTGTTTAAAAGAATACAGTTTCCATGTAATTATTTCGGGTAAAGCTAGCCAGGTGGCGGGACACAGCCCAGCCTGCCAATCTTATTACAACAGAAAACCATCATGAAAACCCCCTCTGGGGGAGGGACATCCAATACTTCTACTTTGAGAAGAGTTGAGTCTTTATTTGTAGTTATTTTTTTTTTCACAGAAAACTGACTGCAATGGATCATCCATCACTTAATTCCAGCTCTTGCTAATGTGAAAGACAGAAGGAACACACATATAGGCATACACCCATACACACACACACACACACACATACATTCACAATAAAGAGAAGAAATTTGCCACTTCCGGTTGCATGGCGTTTACTGCTACCATTATGATTACAAAGCTTGTAGTCGGCCTGAATAGCGGTCTCTGTCTTAATGCATTTCCTTCACTTTTGCTTTCTTATTAAGTTAACATAACTTACCGGATGCCTAACTTCACATATGTGTGCAGAGGAGCATGCATCCAGTCATCATTTCCTGCCTTTTTTCTCTCCATTTATTCCTAAACATGGTGCTGACCTCCTGATCTGGTTGCCCAGGAATTTTAGACAAGAATTAAAGAGTTCAGTGTTTGCTTTCAGAACACCAGCAAAGCTCCTGGGTTGCTGAACACTTTATGTGTTTCTTCATGCTGTGAAGTCATGAGCTAATGCACAAGTTCTTTCTCCTCAGCCTGTTTATTTTTGCTCATTGAAAATCTTGTTTCTAGGATGTGTTTGTTGACTAAGGTTAAGCTATCCGCTCCAAATTTAGGTTTGTGATGAAATCATTGTTGGGGTTTAATGGGCATCCAAAAACTAAATGATAAAAAGAATCATAGAAAGGAACTTTTGAGATGGAGGCACACCCCCCAGTCCCAATTTTCCCTTGTTTCTTTTAAATATATTTTTAGTTGACTTTTGATTCCATGGTTGGGAGTTCAATTTCTTTTAAAAGTTTGTTTTTTTTTGTTTGTTTGTTTTTTACATTCCTTCCCCCTTCTCCATCACATACTGCATTCTCTTCCCATTCCTCCAATCTGTAAAAACACATTCAGGTTAAAGGAAGCACACAACCAGGCATGGCGGCACCCTCTTACAATCTCAGCACTGGGAAGGCTTCAGAAGATCACCAGTTTGAGGATAGCTTGGGCTATATAACAAGATACTGTCTCAAAAACAAAAAGAAATAGTGGGGGTGGAAAGAAAGAAAAAAAGAAAGAATGTAATAAAAATGAGAGACAGAAGAGGGAATGAAGAATGTAAAAGAAAGGTAATAGAGAAAGGAAGAAAAGAGAAAGAATGAAGGAAAGGGGAAGCATTATCTTCATCCAAAACAGCACCAGTGCTAGCCCATCTTCATGGATAAACTGAAGAAAGACCTCATACCTAAAGGATGAAATTGTCTGTGAGCTGCTTAAGTCAGGAGGATTCCCACAGAAGGAGGCAGGTTAAAGTAGAGGCTAGGAGCTTGACCTGCTGAAGGCATTAGCACGACCTTACTAAGAATTACCTCTTAGACACTGGTTGTGTTCCCCATTCATTCTATGACTCACTGCCTTTATAGGTAACACAGCACTAAAAACAGGTTGATTTATGCAGAGCAAAGACAAGTTCTAAATGGATGAATACATGCTGCTAAGTTAAATGAAATTACCATCTCCATATAACAGGTAAGCCTTCTGGCTGATGCTCAAGGAATCTTAGGTACTCTGGTTATTCTACCATCACAAAAGAAGCAACAGCTGCAGGGCAAGGTGTTGCTCGCAGGAGGGAGATATCATGTATTGGATGGTGTTTATACAGTGGACTGAAGAGTAGCCGCCCAAACATCATGTCTACATTATAACCCTGAAATTGCAAGAGGTCTCTTATGTGGAAAAGGAATCTGTACAGACATAATGAGTTCAGGACCATGAAATGGAGAAATTATTGCTGGCTGGGTTGTCCCTACATTGAATGACAAGTGTCCTTGTAAGTGAGCATGAGGCAGAGGGAGACGTGACAGTCAAGTCAATGCTAAGCTGCGGATCGAGTATGGTTTCAGAAAGTATTTATGCCAAGAGCTAACCATAGAAAAACAAGAGTAAAACCAGATACTCCTTAAAGATTCCACATGTGGTCAGCCCCCACTGATGCCTGGATTCCCAGAAAGTGATGCTGGCTTTGGACTTCTGGCTTCTTGAACTGGAGATGGGGAAAAATATATTTCTCTTTTTCTAAGCCACTGTGTCTAGAATAATTTGTTGTAGACACACTACAAAAGAGTGCTTCAGGCTACAACCATGGCCTGGAACAGGAGTTGAACAAGTTTCAGTTTTAAAGCTTGGGACCTTTGAAAGCCATTCTATTTCATCTTCAGTCCCAGGGATCTGGCTGTCCACTACCTGCGAGACCCTTTCCTTTCAGGAAGGACAGGTGGCTAACCTGAAGTGTGGCATTGCTCCAAATGCTTGCAGGTGTCTGGATTCTATCCACCTCCTCTGATTGCCAGAAGATGCTTAGGCATGCTCAGGATGTTGAACAAGCTCACTGACATCAATCATCAATCAATTAGTCAATCAGAGACAGAATGCACAGACAGGTCTGCAAACAGTCTGGTGCTTTGTGTTTACTGGTTTCTATGTTCTCACCTTATCGGCCATGCCCAATCATAAGCAACGCATCAAAACAATGACTCGATCACTTAGTTATCTACCAGACTGCAGGTGCTCCGTCTGCGTTGTGGCTTGTACTTATTGTCAACTTGAAGGGACCTGGAATAGCCCAGGAAACGAGCCTCTGGCTATGCCTGTGAGGAATTACCTGGCTTAGGTTATCCTCTGGAGAAAGTTCTAGGGAATTCTTCTGATGGAGTTAATGAAGATAGCATGACCCATCCTCAGCGTGGGTGACATCATCCCATGGGCTGGAATCTGAGACTGAGAAAAAAATGTGATCTCAGCAGCAGCAGCAGCAGCAGCAGCAGCAGCAGCAGCAGCAGCAGCAGCAGCAGCAGCAGCAACGGAAGCAGAAGCCACTGCCACTGTCACGTTCATCTTCCTCTGCTTCCTGATTGCGGATGTAATGTGACCACTTGCCTTAAGCTCCTGTTTACACAACTTCCTATCGTGCTGGACTGTGCTCCTTCAGCTGTGAGCTGAAATAAATGTTTCTTTCTTCAAATGCTCCATCATCCCCTCAGGTGTTTTATCACAACTTTGGAGAAAGTCACTAATAAAAGCTGGATTATTCTAGTTCCTTAACTCTTCCTCCTGGACCACTCAGCCACCCAATAGCAGGTGCCAGGTGTTTAAACCCACCTGTCAGGGTTGATGTGTTAGCCAGATGCCCACAGACATTTTTTCTATTCTACACTAAAGACACCATCAACTGTTATTCTTCTAACCATTAAAGAGATATGAAAATAGTGTCTTTCCCTATAAAATTGGTCTTGATTACAAATTTCTTCAGAATAGCTTTTAGATGAATGACTTAAAATATTTTTTGAGACAAAGTTTTATATACTCTGGGCAGACCTTGAACTCCTGACCCTCCTGCCTCTACCTCCAAACTGCTGGGATGGCAGGTGTATATCACTATACCCAGCATGGATGGCAGTTTTTATAATTAATAGACATAGACACTTGGTCATGCTAGCAATCCTAGGTAGCCATTAATCTTGCCTATATGATGTATGAGACCTTCGCAGAGGTCCAAATTTCCATTGTCACACTGAAGCCTCCTGGACATAATGTCACACCAACCTGTTTCAGCTCGGGAACCTTCCTATTACCTAACACTCCAGGAAGAAAGCAGAGGAGACTGCAGGAGAAAGAAAGAGAGGAAAGCCAAGAATGCATATGGAGCAAGTGCAGGGTTAAGAGATTATTGAAAGAAAACGGGAATGAGAAAAAAACATTTAATCAAAAATAAGAAGTAAAATGAAAACTATTTCTCGCTATCATCAATCCTCCATGGTCACCAGTATCTGCCTAACTTCAAGCTGTCACAAGTTCTTTGGTAGCTGTCTAATTAATCTGATCATTGAATTCATCAGAAATAATCATATTCATTTTTCATTGGCCTGAAGAAGTGAGACTCTATGTCTCTGCTAATCAAATATATAGCTCTTATGAAGCCTCCATTTGGCAAGTCTTGTTTTCCCCATAGGCTCTGCGGATGCAGACTGGAAGAGAGCCAGCAGCATAGTCCGTATTTCCAGCAAGATGACGTGTGTTCCACAGTGTGCAGAGCAGCCAGAATTAGGTGACTTGATAAAGGGTTTGGGCTTGGACTTTGGAGCACCCAGTTATGGTCTTGGCCCATTATTAGTACAGAGGCAGGAAAGTAGAGTGCACAGTGGAGTCTCAAAAGACATCAGATGAAGGCTACAGGTTAATATGCAAAAGAAACCCCGTGGTAGAGAAGAAGACTGAGCTCCCCTATCTGTTGAGTAGTCAATGTTTGGGCCAGTGTATTCAGGTTTATGACCTCTCATCCAAAGAATTAAAATAAAGGCTCCTACAGATTGCACAACTAGTGAGGTCGTGTGAGTCTATGCGAAGCCACGTGTCAAGAGTGACAGTGGGTCCCATGAATGAGATTGAAATCAAGGGTTCACATCACTATTTGTGGCTATTTGTGGTTTCCTTTCATGGGATCCAAGAGAGAGAGTCCCTTGTGATGGGGGAGTGTCATATATCAATCTGTTGATTTCATTGGTTAAGCAATAAAGAAACTGCTTGGCCCTCATAGGTTAAAACATAGGTGGGCGGAGTAAACAGAACAGAATGCTGGGAGAAAGAAGCTGAGTCAGTGAGTCGCCATGATTCTCCCACTCCAGGCAGACGCAGGTTAAGATCATTCCTGGTAAGCCAGCTCGTGGGCTACACAGATTATAAGAAATGGGCTAGTCCAGGTGCAAGAGTTAGCCGAGAAAAGGCTAGATATAATGGGCCAAGCGGTGTTTAAAAGAATACAGTTTCCGTGTAATTATTTTGGGGCATAAGCTAGCCATGTGGGCGGCCGGGTGCTGGGGACGCAGCCCTGCTGCTCTTACTACTACAGAGTGGTGCCCAAGGTGCTAATGAACTCCACATAAAACCTGAGAGGGCTTAAAAAGGACAGAGAGAGAATTTAAGACAGCTTTTTGCTGTTTCTGGGTGGCTTGCCGTGAAGAAATTGTCCTGACTCAGCAGCAGGAAAAAACTGGCTGTTTTAAAATGCTGGCTTTCTTGGCTGTGCCGCCATTGCGATCTTTGTCTGGCTTCTGCAGGAGACAGAGCTTTTGAATGGAGCATTTGGAGTAAAGTGCTACGATTTGTTTGATGGCAACTAGACTGCTGTGTGCCTAAAGGGGGGTACATTGCGTGAGCAGCTCAGAGGCACAAGCAGCTCCGCCATGCTAGTGGTGAAATGTGCAAGGATCAGAGGCATGAGCGGCTCCGCCATGTTGGACTGGGTGGGGCCAGCAGGCAGTACCTGTTTTTGACCTAGGAATGTCAGAGCTTAGATTCTTAAGCACCTAGTGATTTAAAGGCACAAATCTAAAGTGCTCCTGGATAGTAAAAAATTGCAGATTCACAATAGGACAGATTCAGACCACTAAATGAGTCACAGTGTTGGATAAATGTACGTAGGCTTGGGAGAGAGAAGAAAAAGAATATAGAGATAAAGTTAATGGTTTAAAAAAAAAAGGTAAAGTCTTTAAAGAGACAGAGTACAGATAGTTAAGAGATTAAAAGAAATAAAGAAAAATAAGCCATGTAAAAATGGAAAATACACAGAGAGTCTGGACTATGTACATTGTGTTTTCTTTAAAATTTTTGACTGTAAAGGAGCTAAGTACAGAGAGACATTTCATTATATGGACTGCCAAGTGTAAGGAGAACGGATATCATGAGGGTATGACTTCAGAATTTGGGTCTAAGGATATGATGCTTTGGAGAGAGTCTTCATTTGTTTTCACAGAGGACCAGACCCTGTGGATTGCATCCATCCCGATATGGTATGATAGACCACGACCTCCTGAAAAGTTTCTGTGAACATCTTCAAAAAATTACTTCACTCAACTGCCAACTGAGATAAACCTGACACACAGGTTACACCCTAAATGATCTGATTAACAGCGCCCCCATTCAGCAGGAAGCAGTTTGGAGAGAAAAAACTGTGCCCATGTTCCCAAAATATTGTTTATAAATGTTCTTTTACACTTTAAGGGGGAAGTGATATAGGTATGAATAATTTGCATTGGTATGGATTTTAAGATCAATTTTGTTATATGTATATGTATTTCTGATATTGATTAAGGTATTGTGATTGTGTAGTTCAATTAAAATGTAATGTATAATTAGGAAATATAGGTTGCTAATGGATAATCATCGATGATAGTAAAGCTTGTAGTCATGTTAGTTAGATCTTCTAGATATATAGAGATATATTTCAGTTAGATAGGCATTCTTCATATCTTTCAAAGACTGCAGAATATGGCATTTTAAAATATTTTAATAACTTAGGACTTTTCATGACAATGAAACACTCTGCTCCTGGCAGCACCAATCTACTTCAAGAGGAAGATGGGCATTGTAGAGGATCCTTATGGAGTTTGATAGCCATTTGGGCAAGAAACTGCTCTTGCCTGGACTGTTGCATAAAATGGACACAGAGAACCTGCAGAGAGAGGACTGCTGAACTTGCCTAAAGGTGAGACTGTCTTTTGGGGTTCATGACTCATGAAAGAGTCTGCGGGACATTCTGCAGGACACAACAGATAGTGACTGAACTGTCTTTGAAATTCCCTGCTTCATGGAAATGTCTGCTGGATACTATGGGCCTGAAGGCTGAAGATGGATGCCCCAATGGTACAGAGGAACTTTGGGTGACTGTACAGGCAGCAAGATGTCTCTGTCATTTCTAGAGCTTTGGATTTCTTGTTTACTTAGGTAATATTATATCCTTCTGGAGTCTTTGATGGAGTTGAAGAATGGATAGGTAGTTATAGTTTTCCATTGTTATGATAAAAGATAAAATAGATATAAATATTGTAACTGTAATTCTTGCTTGATAACTGTTTTGCTATATGTAATTTTGCTATGTTAAATTTAAAGCCTTCCTTTTTTTGTTTAAACAGAAAAAGGGGAAATGATGGGGGAGTGTCATATATCAATCTGTTGATTTCATTGTTTCAGCAATGAAGAAACTGCTTGGCCCTGATAGGTTAAAACATAGGTGGGAGGAGTAAACAGAACAGAATGCTGGGAGAAAGAAGCTGAGTCAGTGAGTCGCCATGATTCTCCCACTCCAGGCAGACGCAGGTTAAGATCATTCCTGGTAAGCCAGCTCGTGGGCTACACAGATTATAAGAAATGGGCTAGTCCAGGTGCGAGAGTTAGCCGAGAAAAGGCTAGATATAATGGGCCAAGCGGTGTTTAAAAGAATACAGTTTCCGTGTAATTATTTCGGGGCATAAGCTAGAGCTAGCCATGTGGGTGGCCGGGTGCCGGGGAGGCAGCCCTGCCGCTCCTATTACAACACCCTTGTTTGCTGAGGAGCACGAGTAGCTCTCCGTTTTGACTGACAGGCTAGGATTATGTGGGCTTTTGCTCACTGTGCATGTCCCTGGTCCCTTCCCAAGATGCATCTGATTTTAATGATAGCACAGCCTGTGGGCTCTAGGTTGCCAGCGGGTTTCTAGGTGCATTCATTGATCAGTGTGTGTGTGTGTGTTTGTGTGTGTGTGTGTGTGTGTGTGTGTGTGTGTGTGTGTGTATGCACGCTCACACCCACAAGGTCTTACACAGCCAAGCACATTCCCGGAAGAGGGAGTTAACAATAATAGCTTCTGAAAACTGCCCCTTCCACAATGCTGGTTAACTGCTTAGAGCTACAAGACTGTGGAGAGGTTGGAATGTTGCAGCTCTAGAGCCTAAATAAAATGTATTTGGTGCTATCGTTAACCCCTTTTTTTAGCTATTCCATTTCCATTGCTGTGTCTTGTGTAATATCCTTGTAATTATCAGATAAAATCTTGAAATGTTTCAATCTAGCATATATGTAGTAATAGAAGGTGGGCTGCGTCCCACCACCCAGCTATCTTTACCCGAAATAACAACACACAAGTTATATTCTTTTAAACACTGCTTAGCCCATTATATCTAGCATCTTCTCGGCTAACTCTCGCACCTGGACTAGCCCATTTCTAATAATCTTTGTAGCACCCCAAGGTGCACTTACCGGGAAGATTCTAGCCTATGTCCATCCTGGGTCGGAGCTGAATACCGTCTGCCTCAGAGAGCAGAGCTATCGCGTCTGCTCAGGAGAGGGGAGCATGGCGTCTCTGAGCTCATTTCCTCTTCCTCCCAGCATTCTGTTCTGTTTACTCCTCCCACCTATGTTTTAACCTATCAGGGCTAAGCAGTTTCTTTATTGCTTAACCAATGAAATCAACAGATTGATATATGACACTCCCACATCCTGGGGGTTTGCCTGTAGTTCTTCATACTTGCATAGCAAGCACTATTAATGACAGAGTCATTAACCCAGCCCTTGTCTGTTTTTGAAGACAGGGCCTCCTACAGTCAAAGTTGATTTTGAACTCTTGATCTTCCTGCTCCACCTGCCATATGATGTGATTGGCTACAGGTCTTTGTTTGCTTGAGACAGGGTCTTAATATATAACCAGGGCTGGCAGAAACTCACTGTGAGCTTCATGCTGGCCTCAACCTCATGGCAATCCCTTTGCACTAGCCTCCCGAATGCTAAGCTACAGGCATAAGCCACCCCACCTAGTTTTTCCCTTTCCTCTTTTCTTTCTAAGTTTAAAGATCTGCACAGAAGGTTGCCTTCTCAGGCCCGCTTAGCTCACACTCCCATGACCACAGTAGGACCACAGCATGCTGCCTGCCATCCTTCCCTTTCTGAGTCTATTTCTCTTCTGTCCCCATCCCTCCACCTGACACTCTACCTAAGAGAAAGGTGTGCTCTGCCATGCAATCCGAGTTAAATCGTGACCACTACACTGTTCCTTTGGGCTGCTGTTTCCCCTGCCTGTTCCAGCGGCTGAGTGCAATTGCTACAGCTCAATTATTAAAGAGACACTAAAAATAGCCGAACTCGAGGCTGTCGACAAAGAAAAACGATTCCAGCCCAGCAAGAGACACAACCTGGGCAGCGCACTCTCACTGTTATTAGATCCTTAATTCTCCTCACCCTCTTTCCTTTTGTGATTTTTTTCCTCTTTATTTCTTTCAACAATAATAAAGTAATAGGCGGCTTAACCACCGCCCCCCTTCTCCCGACCCACAGGAATTTGCATAAGCTGATGACTGGTTTACCACAGCAACTACTCCTTATTACTAAAGCAGGCTTGCCTTGGGAGCTGGGTGTGTGGCTGCATGCACAGGATTTACACAGTACTCTTCTTGAGTTCAGCTCAGATCCGTCATTCCCCTGGCTTGTGAAATGTGTCCCTCCAGGCTGTTGAAATCAGCCTCCCTTCTGAAGCTTGCTAAGAAAAAAAAAAATCTCTAAATGGAAGAGATGAGGAAAAGTGACTCCAGATTTAGAGCGTTCTCCTCTCGTTATCCCTCCTTCTCACAAAGATCCGCCAAGGTGGACTTTTACAATGGAAAGGTGTGTGTGTTTAAACATGTTAGCTGGTGTGTTCCTTCATCACAGCAGGGTTGGTCCTAGAAGGCACTAAGATCCTCCGTGCTCTGCTCATTAGGTGGAGAGTGAGGGATAAGACAAGCCGTTCCGTTCACACCATGTAGTTAAAAAGGAGAAGGAAGGAAAAGTGGAAGAAACTCAACAAAGTAACAGCAGCAACAAAAACACTGGATACTCCTGAGATGAGAAACTGCCAAAGTCCAGAGAAAATGAAAAGAATCTGCATGCAGTAATGTTTGGAGTTCAACTTGTTTTCCTTCAAGTGTCCAGGCAGAAGGACACACACACTTATTACCCACACTCATATACAGGCTCACACATATACAAGCACAAGCCCACATATATACTCACTCACACAGACACACACACACATGTTCACACTTTTACATACATTTTAACATGATGCACACACGTATCCATTCACCCCACACACACTAATTCACACATATAAACACACACACAGGCACACTCACATACATACACATACTCACACACATACTCACACAGGCACTTGCATATAGGGACACCCTCATACTCACTGACACATATTCACATTCACACATAAGCACACACATTGACACATACTCACACTAGCTCACTTACACAAACAGCCACATAGAGTCACATACTCATTCTTCCAAGTGTACATACTCAAACACATCTATTGACTCAAACACACCCACTGACACACACGTGTACCATGTCTTAAACATCGACTCTTGTTCTACGGTCTACAACGCCAAACTGAATTGAGAGCTGAAGAATTTTCCACAATACTAATTACTAGCAAAAAGGAAAGATAATGAAAGAAGAGAATGTGTGTGCAAGCAGAACCACGTTATATGACACAGAGAGAAGAATACCCATCCGTTGTTATCCCAGAACCCAGGTAATGTGCTATTCTTATTTCTCTTTTGGCAGCATTACCTGAACCAGAATAGCTGCCCATAGGCTGCAGCTGCTTATAGGCTTATGACACAGACCAAGATGTCACAGCTGTAGAAAGTGCTACACGTGGAGAAGTGGCAATAAGAGAAAACATGAGCCCCATGAACTTAAAATTGTGTTTTACCCTTGGTTTCTTATGCTGGAGACAAAATAAACACAAGAAGTCATCTTAGAATGAGAACAAGGCTGAGTGAGAGGCATGTGTCTGAGTGAAAGCCCACATTCTCACAAGGAAAGGGGAAATTAGCATAAGGACGTGTAATGTGGGAATTAATATTCCATGATCACTTACACTGTGTACTTCACGAAATGCATAGACACATGCAGGGTTATTTGCTTTTTTATTGAGGCGACCGATATTAAAATAAAAATAGAGTTAATAATTTATAAACCAATGGAAGAAAGAGTAATAAACAATAGGGAAAATGCTGAAATTTCAAAAGCAAAGAGGTACGGAGAATGAAAATCCCAATGTATAACAACAAACGCAAAATGAAGTGCAAGGAGCTACCGCAAAGGTAGAAGCTTCTGCCCAGGAAAGGAAATGATTCAAAAAACTAAATAAAGCAATGAAAAGATGGTCTATGGTATCAGACAAAATGTTTGCCAACCCTGTATCTAATAAAATATTAATATGCATATTACATAAAGAACTCATGTAACAAAAATAAAAAATTTCAAATAAACCAATTTTAAAGGGACAAAAATTTTGAATAAGTGCCTCCAAAGAAGACAAGAAAATGCCCAATTAGGGGTAGAACATTGGCCTAGTACACTTGAACACTGTTGTTGAATCTCCAGCTCAATCAAAATTAACTAACAGCAAAAACAACACAAGTTTATCAGATACATAAAACGTTGACCAATATCACTAATTATTGGGGAAGCATAAACCAAAATATCAATATCTGGTAATTACTTACCTTCTGTTGCTATAATAAAACCATGACCAAGGCAACTTACAGAAGGAAGGATTCATTAGAAGTTTAGAGTTGCAGAGGGAAAGAGCCCATGACCACCATGGTGGAGAGCATGGCAGAGTAGGCAGGTAGGAAAGCATCATGTGGAGCAGCAGCTGAGAAATGACATTTTTAAACTACAAGCAGGAGGCAGAGAGCACACTGGGAATTACACCAGGCTTTTGAAACCTCCAGGTATGCTGCCAGTGATGCACCTCCTCCAACAAGGCCAACTGGAAACTGGGTATTCAAGAATGTGAGTCTACAGGAGCCATGTGTCCGGTCAGAGATGCCCTTGTCCTGGTTGTCTTCAGCAGATGAGGAGAATGCATGCACATCATTCGGATCCTCTGTAACTGTTCATTTCAAACTGCCAGGAAATAAGTCAGGCATATGTTGACACCAATCACAGTTCTTATCTCACAGCGAATGAGAGCTGTCCTTACTTAAGCCAATTCTGATTTGGGAACACAGATTTGGGTTGCCCCCAAAGGACTTGCTCCACTTTTGGAATCAGTTATAGAACAAAGGGACATTATAAGCTAAGAAATTTACCTTGTATACTGAATAGGTCATCAGAGAGGTTGCTTACACCAAAGCCGGGCACTCTCTGCTATAGGTTTCAGATGTGATTTGATAGCACTCTGCTTTAGCTATTGTAGCTCTGGTGGTCTATTAAGTTAATATATTCCAAAGGCTTTATCTTACATGGCAGTCAGAGGTGTTAGGTCAGACAGAGGGGTTAGCAAGGAATGGCTATTAAGATAGTCCAAGATGATTGTAGATCTGCAGCATTCTAACTATCTACTGGACGAAGCTCTAATTAGCCAGCCAGCCTTCCAGAATGTTCAGTATATATATTAGTTATGGCCTTTTCTTTTCCAGAGGATCCTAAATTGAAATATTTATTTTTCCTAATGACAAAATTTAGTTCATAATTTTCAAAAGTTTTAATCTAATTAAAGTTAAAACATAAGTTTTAAATTGTCCAAGTCAGAAAATTTCCTGTAAAACTCAGTTTTCTGAATACCAAGTTAAAAGAATAGTTTGCATAATTAAAGGGTGTATAATCAATAGTTAAGTTTTTCAATGGTTATTGTAATTTCTTACAATTTATATTGTATTGCTTTTACTATATAATATCTTGTAAGTATGACTGCAATTAGAGAAATCTATAAATTTGTTAATATTGCAAAAAGTTTCAATTTCAACATGAACCCACACACTTCCCCTGCTAGGTTATACATAAGCAATTGGCTTCTTCAGAGCTACTACTTGTTTATATGCGACATGATATGAGAGAGCAGACAGAGAAAAGAAATGATTCTGCCATTTATGACTTCGCTATTTTGAATATTTGAATTATTCAACTCTCCACTTATTCATATAATTAAAATAATTGAATATTGAATCAACAAGTCTGCTTTTGTTTCAAGGAAATATTGACTTGGCATTAGCAACACAATAGACCTGAGGCTCTGTCTTGACTCAACCAACAAACATCATCCCATAACGTGACCTCACCATCTCCCATCACTGTCAGCTTTTCTAGAAACTGTCGCTATTTCACCAAACTTGGGATGGTATACTGTTTAATTCTAGTAAATACATACGTTATGTTTTGCATTGTCTTATAGGAATTTGAACACAGATAATTTTGTATTTTTGGTTTTTCAAGACAGTGTTTCTCTGTGGAACAGTCCTGCTGTCCTGGAACTTGCATTGTAGACTCGGCTGACCTTGAACTCATTGATATCTTCCGTGCCTCTGCCTCCCAAATGCTGGGATTAAAGGCATGTGCCATCACCACCTGACTGAACACAGATAATTTTAACATGTAGGACATGCATGGTAGAAGAAAGCTGTGAATGAGGCATCCAACTCTTGTATGTGTGTGCATGGAGCATCTTCACTTGTGTACATGTATGTGGAGACCAGGGAACCTCTTGTTTATGAGACAGTCTCTCAACCATGGGGAGTTGGTTCTGTTGGCTGAGTAGCCAGGAACTCCAGAAACCTCCCTGCCTTTGCCTCCCAGCACGGAGATACTAAGTAAGATTGGATTCCTTTCCTCCCTCCTTCCTTTTTTTGTTCCCTCCTTCCCCTCCCTCCCTCATTCCCTCATTCCTTCCTTCCCTTCTTCCTTTCTTCCTTTTGTTTTTCTTCCTTCCTTCATTTGAAATTTATTTTATTGAAGTTGTATTTTGAAATCAACTCAATAGATAGTTTTCATAATATTTGCCATAGATCCTTCCTTAGTTTTGGTGAAACCACCCATTACCCCCTTGTTCTGTTCCCCCTACTCCCATGCCACTTTGTCTTAACATTTAGTATGTCCCCTCTTCTTTCACCTCACATGTGATTACTATCTTTCCATCTACTTTTAAAAAGTTAAGTTGGAAGATAACAGGCTTCTACACGGCTTTTCACAGCCCCCGTTTCCATTCTTGTCTTTCTTTATATTCCCACACACCTCTCAGCTTAAGCCCCAATATTCTACTCACCACTTTTCCCCCTCTAATCTATTATGCCCCCTCCTTTCATAGGACTCCAGCTAAAAGGCCCCTTTCTAGCTTCCCGACTGTTCGTGTTCCTAGTTAAACATACAAAAGATTTGAAGTTTGGATGCACATTTGTGAGATAACACCCAGGTTTTTTTCTTTCTTTTTTATTGATTTTTATTGAATTCTACATTTTTCTCTGCTCCCCTCCCTGACTCTTCCCTTCCACCCTCCCCCAAGGTCCCCATGTTCCCAATTTACTCAGGAGATCTTGTCTCTTTCTACTTCCCATGTAGATTAGATCTATGTACGTCTCTCTTAGGGTCCTCATTGTTGTCTAAATTCTCTGGGATTGTGATTTGTGGTCTGGTTTTCTTTGCTTTATGTTTAAAAACCACTTTTGAGTGAGTACGTGTTACTTCACTCAATAGAATGCTTTCTGGTTCCATTAGTTTGTCTGCAGGTTTATTTTATTTTTTGCAGCTCAATATGTGTAAATGCACCACATTTGTCTTATCCACTCATCTGCTGATGCACATCTCAGAGGATCCATTTCTCAGCGATTATGAACAGATCAAAAATGAACATGGATATGTGAGTATCTCTGCAGTGCTGTGAAAAGTCCTTTGGGTTTATCCCAGGAGCTGTATAGCAGGGTTGTACAGTTGTTCTACTTCTAGTTGTCTTGAGAAACCTTCCAGGTGATGTCCAAGAGGCTGCCCAAGTTTGCAGCCTGCCAACAGTGTTTCCATGTTACCCTTGATCACATCCGCGCCAGAATTTCTATTTATTTCTATTTTGCGTAATGACTCTTCTGCCTGGGCTGAAGTGGAATCTTAAAGTAGTTTTAATTTGCATTTTTCTGATGGATAGGTATGTTGGACACTGTTAAAAGAGTTTCTTAACCATTTCTTGTAGGGATAAGTCCCGCCCCTTGGGGGGCGTGTTTGCCTCGGGCTAATGTCTGCCTATAAATTTGGTGAGTGTGCTCCCAGCCATTGCTTCTGCTTTCCTGGTCTCCACAGGAACGGTGGTTCTGTAAGTCTATTTCTACATTAAAGCTATAGATATATATTTTTTTACAATCTGTCTGCATTTGTTTACGCCGCTACATTTTGGCGCCCAACGTGGGACTCGAACCCACGACCCTGAGATTAAGAGTCTCACGCTCTACAGTAAAGCTAGCCGTGGGGGCGGCTGGGTGCCGGGGACGCAGCCCCGCCGCCCTTAATACTACAATTTCTTCTTTTAAGAATTTTCTGTTCAGTTCAGTAGGCTGTTTTATGGGTTGCTATGTTCTTCACTTGTTCTTGCTATATTCTAAACTCTAACTCTCAGGTGGATGAGGAGCAGCATAGATTTCTCTCCTGTTCTATGGAAAGATGATTCACTGACTTCACAGTTTTCATTGTTGTACAGAGATTTTTGCTTCATAGATACAATGGTATCACCTGATACAGGACTGTTGGTCCTATATTCTATACTGTAGGAGTCTTACTCAGTAATCCTATATGCTGAAGTTTGATTTCCTACTTTATTCTCTAACAGTTTCAAGGTATCAGGTCTTAGATCAAGGATCTTGATCCATTTGGTGTCATGTTGTCTCTCTGTGCATGTTGAAGACCAGGGTCTTCGCATCATTTGTTGACACTGTTGTCTTTCAGTCGAGAGTATAACTGTGCCCTCTTTGGATAAAGACCAGTGAGCTGTAGTCCATGTGGCCTTATATTTGTCTTTCAATTCTATTTCATGCATCTATCATCTATGTGTCTGTTTCTTTTCCTTTCCAGGACTGTGTTGTTTTTAGTAATACAGCTCTGTAGTATGATTTTGAAATTAGGTGTGATGATGTTTCCCATGCATGCTTTTGTTCAGGATTGCTTTGGCTATTTTGGTCTTCTGTGTCTCCATAGAATTTTTTGGATTGCTTTTCCTATGTCTGTGAAGAATGGCATCAATATTTTTGATTGATCATTTTTTACAGTATTAATTCTTTCGATCCATGAGCATGGTAGTTTGTTGATTAGTGTAGCATCTTTAGTTTCTTAAAATGTTCATTGTTGAAGCAATTGTTTCATTGGTTAAATTTATTCCAAATATTCACATGGTGTGTGTGTGTGAGGGGGGGTGAATGAGATTTTTTCCCCCTGATTTCCTTTCCACTGTGTCATTGGAATAGAAGAAGATAACTGTGTCAGGCTTGTTTTATATGGGTTCTAGATAATAAATTTAAGTCTTTATGCTTATGCAGTAAATACTTTTACTAACTTTATTATCCCCCCAGCCCCATTCAATGTTTAAATTGATTTAAAAATTCAGATTTTCTCACCCAATTCAGGCTGAGGTAGGCCCATCTTAATATAACCGACGTGCAATTGAAAATACTTGTTAAGTTGAAGCGGAAAGCTCAGCTCACTGGGAGTGAGTGCTGTCACTCCTGGGCAGGTGGTCCTAAGCAGCGTAAGAAGGCAGGCTGAGCAAGCAGTGGGAAGCAAGCCAAAAAAGAAACATTCAGTTGCCTCTGCTTCAGTTCCTGCCACCAGGTTCCTGTCCTGAGTTGCTGTATTGGCTTCCCATGATGATGGACTGTGTTCTGCAAGCCAAGAAAACTCTCTACCCTTATATATATTGAACTACAAATTTTAATTTGTCACTTGATAATGTTTCATAAACAGAATTCGTGACTGGGATGTGAACCTTACAGTGCATGATTATTTAAGAATAAAAAAAAATTATTTTTAATATTTTTCAGTCACTTGAATGTAAAGAAAATTTAAGATTTTTTAAATTGCTGTTATGAAAAGCTCCCCCCATCCACAAGAGATTGAACAGTATGGAGAGCAGCAACATTTCTGTATTTTCCCCACATCTGCCGCCACCTGCATGCCTCTCCAGACTCTAATCACTTACTTCGACTTATGTATTAGTTTTTAATTTGTTTGTTATCGAGTCAGTAATGGCATACATTTATTAAATATAATGTGATGTTTTGATTCCTGTGAGCTTTATGTAATTATCAGTTCAGATTAGTGAGTGCATCTGTCACCTTCTTCCTCCATCATTTCACGTTCCTTTCTTACCTGTTTCGGTATACATCATGCATTATTGTGGTTATGCTCACCCTGAACCCCTTGCCACTCCCTGCATTGTAAGAAGGCTCTTACTCTGTAGTCCAGACTATTGGTGAGGATTCTCCTCTCGTCTTTATCTGCTAAGTGCTGGATTACTATTTGTGTATCTCCATTCCCAACTTCAACGTCCCCCAACCCCCTTAGGAAGATGTCCTATCCAATTAATCGTCAAGGGATTCATGAAGGTTTTCACATTTTGTAAAGTAGAATATTTTACAGCATTCTTCTATCTGAATTATTGTGACTAAAACTCATGATTTTCTTTTTTATGTCTAGACTTTAAATATCTTTTTCAATTATTTTTGCTAAATACCACTATACTTTTAAGCAGCCAATGTTCCACATTCAAAACTTTCTAAGAGTTATTTGAAAATTTGCACATTTAATTTTGATTTTCGGATATAATATTTATCAGCCTTTTTTTCTTAGGGGGGTTGTTGAAGAGATATATTTAATATTGATTTGCTGAGTATCAATCTTAGTGTTGTCTGTCTTCTATAACCATGTTTTAATTTGGCTCTAATGTAGAAAAAATTGTAATTTCTACTCATATTGTAATTATGATTTTTACTTCATTCTTTTAAATTTTTTTTGATTCATTTCTTGAATGTCTTCTCAATTTGGAGCCATTCATTGCATTTGCTTTAAATTTATTCCTTTTAGAATTTTAATCTTGTGTGTGTGTGTGTGTGTGTGTGTGTGTACATTTAAGTATGCACATGTGTGTATGATGCCCACAGAAGCCAGAACATTGTATCAGGTATCCTAAAGCTGGGTTTACAGAAGCTTGTGAGCCATCATATGAGTTCTGGAAACCTAACTTTGGTCCTCTGCAAGAGGAGCAACTCTTAACTTGTAGTGATAGGAGCGGCGGGGCTGCGTCCCCAACACCCCAGCCACCTGCTAGCTTATGCCCGAAATAACAACACACAAACTGTATTCATTTAAACACTGCTTGGCCCATTTCTATCTAGCCTCTTCTAGGCTAACTCTCGCACCTGGACTAGCCCATTTCTAATATTCTATGTAGCACAGCTAGGTGCGCTTACCGGGAAGATTCTAGCTTACGTCCATCCTGGGTCGGAGCTTCATCGTGTGTGTCTGCCCAGGAGCCGGGAGCATGGTGTCTCTCTGAGGCGTCTGCCCCCGAGATGAGAGCTGTGGAGTCTGAGCTCACTTCCTCTTCCTCCCAGCATTCTGTTCTGTTTACTCCTCCCACCTATGTTTTAACCTATGAGGGCCAACCAAGCAGTCTCTTTATTTTTTTAACCAATGACCTTCCTCCATCATTAACTACTGAGCCATTTTTTCAGGCACCTTTGCTTAAAATTTGAGAATTTGTTCATACTTGATTTTTATCAGAAACTCTATATAATCATGTAATAATTTAAACAGTGATTTCATTTGATTAAAATTATAGTTTGATAGGTATCATATCAATTTAAGTAATCTATATAAAATACTAAATATCACATTACCATATTACATCAGAGATTAACAACAACACCAAAATCCACATGAAATGAATTACTTCATTGCTTCTGACTGTGGAGAAGCTTTTAGGTGAGGGCCTAGAAACAATGTACACCTGCAACCTGACCATTGCAGTTTGGCCACAGTGTCTTTTTGACACATTTGTTAATGTGAAATGGAGCCCCATGGAGGCAACAGCATTAAATTTAAATTTAATGAGAATTTATTTTACGTTAATTTCATCTCGACATTTAAAGTAACATTAATTAAAATCAAATCAAGCTGATTTTCAGCCATCCTACTAGTGTTTTATATGTACAGGAGCCACAGATGCAATGACCATCATACTAGAACACAGGAGGAGACTGGCAGTACTTCTAATCTATATCCAATGCTTTCTTTCCTCTTTCTTTCTAATTGAGTGTCCACAGTGCAGAGCTTTTAAACTCGGTCACTAAAAAATATTAAGGAGGTAGTTAAGATGGCTCAATCAGTAAAGGTGACTGCCATCGAGCAGCTTATATTTGATTCCCAGGAGCAACGAGGACCAGTGAAGTGGAAAGATGGAACCAGTCTCAGACAGTTGTCCTCTGCTGCTCAGACAATGTGGTATACACATGAAAACCACACACACACACACACACACAGAGGGAGAGAGAGAGAAAGAGAGAGAGAGAGAGAGAGAGAGAGAGAGAGAGAGAGAGAGAATAGATAATAAAAACAAAGGATGTCACATTTCTCTTCTAGAGCCTTAGAATGCTTTCTGAGATACTTTGGCTATAGAGTGATACTTTCTCTCTCTCTCAAAAAAAAAAAAAGAAAAACAAAGCAAAACAAAACAGAATGTTCAAACAAAATAACACGTTTCAAGGGAAATTTGATCTGAATCAAATGAAATAAATGCTACTTATTGAAATATTGGACTACGTGACAGCAATGTCCAGTGGGAAATCCACAGCAGTTAAGTGAGGACAAGGAAGAAAGATATAAATCCAATTACCCAGGACTCTGACTTATGAAAATAAGACCAATTTAAGCTTAAAGCTAGAAAAAGTATATATGGAAGAAAAGAACTTTTCACAAATCAGAAACATAAAGAAACTGAAAAAATAGTCTATGAAGCCAAAAGTCTGTTCTTAGGAAGACAACACACACCAATAAATCCTTAGATGGGCTAAGTCAAAAAGAATATGAATTGTCAACATCAAAAGTGATATTGATTCTATTAATATTAAGAAACAACAAAGTAATACACAAATCTATGGCCTCATATATGGCAAGTTACATAAAACAAACTCATTTCTTAGAAGTCATAAAATTCCAAAGTTCACTCAAAGTAACAGACAGTCAGAAAAGGCTGGATAGGAAGAACAGACAATTAAAGACATTGAGCAAATAAAAAGCTGTAAGAACACCCTCAGAATAGGGTCACTGGTAGAGTACAGCCAAGGGCAAGTCCCTGGTAGAGTATAGCAGAGACTAGGTCATTGGTAGAGTAAAACTGAGGGAGGTCAATGGTATTCCAAATACTTAAAGAGCAGATACTTACTTACTTGTCACAAGTTATTTAATAACAAAAGCAATAATTACTAATTATTCTGAGACTTAATATTATTAGTCTCAGAATATGCTTATCTAATGCATATTTCACATAAAGACATTGCAAGAATATCAAGAATAAGTTTATTCGTTATCATTAGCATAACAAATTTAATGATGCATAAATCACATATTTTGGATCTGTACTTCTATACTAAGTATAGGATATTGAGCCACCATTTAAAAACTATAACCATATAATTCACCATGAAGGTAAATTTTAAAAGAATTATTAGTTACTGTAATAAGAGTTCCACATGATCTACCACATCTCATTGATAACAATTTCTCAGTGATCTAGGAGGAGAGGAGTTTCTACAATCTGACAAATAACATATATCATAACTTACCAGGACTATATCATTTCTTGTTGACAAACAGGCCATTGACCCTCTAACATTAAAAACATGTAAGAAATTCCTCTCTCATAAATTTATACAACATCCAACTACTAGCCCTAGGTAGGGTTATAGAATGTGAAAATTAATTAAATGAATGAACGAATGGCATAGCATAACATAATTTCCTTGTTTGCAATTACTGGATGGTTAATATAGGGAATTCCATTTTATATAATTATTTGATGTGTGCATAAGTGTGAGGTTGTATGTGTGTGTGTGTATGACTGAGAGAGAGAGAGAGAGAGAGAGAGAGAGAGAGAGAGAGAGAGAGAGAGAGGAAAATTAATTTTTGGGACTCAGTTCTCTTTTTTTTTTGTTTTTTTTTTTTTTTGATTTTTCGAGACAGGGTTTCTCCGTAGCTTTTGGTTCCTGTCCTGGAACTAGCTCTTGTAGACCTTTTAAGTTGCAGAAAAACTCCTAGAATGCACCAAAGGGCAGGTGAAGTCATAGAAAACAATTTGATATACAAAATGCTTTCCGATGTACAGTGATCAGCAACTAGAAGATAAAATGAACATCAACACTATTAATGCAACACTCAACAAAATTAAAAGCTTAGATAAAAGTCGAGCAAAAGATGTGTAGATTCTACATGCTGATAATCACACAACTCAAAAACTACATCAAAGAACTAATTCACTGAAGACCGAAAGATTTAATACTGCTAAGATGTCAATTCTCCTGCTTTGATCTTTAAATTCTTACAGTGCCTCTCAAAATACCATCAAGGTATTTGTGTACATGACACACTGATTCTACAGTTAATAAGACAAAAGATCTGGGACAGTGAATGCAATGTAGATGCTTCCCAACTTACAGTAACGTGATGAGCTGTGAATTCATTTTAATTGAAAGATATTTAAACAAAGAAAATGCACTTAATATGTCCAACCTGAGCATCCAAGCTTAGCAACATAACACATGGCAGTTGTGTTCATGGTTCCATGGCAGTTTACTGCCACTTTCCTGTGTCACAAGTATTTTCCATGCTATTGCCAAGTCCAGGAAAGATCAAAATTTAAGATATAGCACCCGTTTATTTAATTCATTTCACTTTTGTACCATTAGAAAGTAGAGAAAAGAAAATGTCATAAACAGAACCATTGTGTGTTGGCCGGCAGTTCTGTTGAAACAAAAGAGTGAATTTCAAAAGAGTGTATCACCTGACATCAAGACTTACTATAAAAACCCCAGTGAGGAGCCCACGTGGTGCCGGCTAAAGACTGAGTGCATAGATCAGTGGAAGAGAATAGAGAGACCAGAAATAGATCTGCACAGAAATAGCCAACTATCTTTGACAAAAGAAGAAAGACAAATCACTGGAGACAGCACTGTCTTTTCAGTTAGTGTTGCTTGAACAATCGGATGTGCATTTATCACAGAAAAATCTAGACGCAGACCTTACAGCCTTCACAGAACTAAATCTAACTAGATCACATACCTAAGTATAATAGTGTGAAACTACAAATCTAGAACACAGGAGGAAAGCAAGGTGACCTTGAGTGTGGTGGTAACTTTTTAGGGTGAATCAGACAAAACCTCATTTACAACTTCGTTGTTGTTATTATAAAATAGTTACAGCCCTTTATTTGAGTGACAGAGGTTTTTTTTTTAAAGAAAAAAAACAAAAATTGCTTTAAAGATGTATTCTTTGGTAGCTTGACCTGATCTATTTGTCAGTTTAATAAAAATTAGTTATTTGGGAGTTAAGATGGCACCAGATATATTCTTCTGCTCAACTTGACACTAGGTCATATAGAGTAACAAAATTACATTTTGCTAGGAGATAATTTCTTTTTAAAATGTATTCCTTTTACATTTTTGGATTCAGAGATTTAATAAAATATTGATACTGATTTCAAGCTAATTCTCCTTAACATTTCAGTGTGGATACATGAGAAGTATCCATCATAGGTCACCTGTAAGGAAAAGGATGGGGCAAATAGAAGATTTTGGTGTTCACAAAGGCAATGAAAGTAAAATCCATCCCAGGAAAAGACAAACAGGGAAGTGAAAATGACTATACACATGAGAAATAGGCCTGAAAACTTATTATAACCACTTATTATGTAATATAATTGGAATTTCAAGTGATGGATAAGATAATTAATTCAATAAATTGTGTTTGGATAAATTGTAGAGTTATGTTAGAATCCTATCTAACATCACATTAAGTATAGATGTATTACCATGTAATTTCAGGGAAATAAATCTACACAAATATTAAAGCAGTGATATAATTTTAGCAGAAGTATAATTTTAGGTGGTTGAAGGAATTTCATATTTTGACAGTAGACTGAGAAACCATATTATAAAATACTGATAGATTTTTATTACCTAAAAAACTAATATATTTCTTTTAATATAAAATGACTTTGAACAAATTAAAATGCGAATGACAAAAATGAAAGATATTTCAAATAAGGAGGGATCCATTTCTGAGAAGGAGATAATGCAACATAATCATGGATGTATTTTTTTTAAAAAAATAGGACTCCAGTTTAAAAAAAAACAATGGAAGAATTTGTACAGATAATTAACTATCAATCACTGTTAAACTCGCAATGATATTTTTCCTTTATAGTCATTTTAAAAGTACAATTTTGAAAAATCAATTCACCTCTGTTGAGTTCTTGCCTTGGTACAACCGTGACTATTGATGACAGCTACTGGCAGAGACAGAGATGATGCAAGGCATTCCACAATGGTTAGAGTCGCAGGGAACTGTCTCTTCTGCACAAGGCAATTGATGACACAGCACCCTTAAACATTCATTTGCCCTGAAAGTTACAAAGTCCAATTCTAAACTTACTTCATGAAGCCATGAAGAGGAGTCTTCTTCAAAACACTGTCTAAAACAATGAGCACGAGAAAATCCATCCAGTGACAGTGAAAGCCACAGAGGAGAAATGCATGAAGCATGTAAAGGACTTGGTTTGAGGCCCCTGGTCTTTGCTGCGCTATCAACAGTGGGCCTTCCCTGGGACTTTTTACGGACAGCCCATTGCTGCCCTGTGTCATGAAGATCCCACAGCCTTGGGTCCACATGACTGTCCCCTCCCTACCTGTACTCTAGTAGATCACAGATGGGGTGGATGTCGGGGGGGACCAACACTTAACCCTGGCTCTGGGCCTGGGTAGTCGCAAGGTCTTTGCGATGAATGAATGCATGTAAAGATGTGTGGATAAAGGGGTTTACTGTGTGACTCACTGTAACACACTGCAGCTTCTATGATGAGACTTCCCGTTTCTTCTTTTTTTAATCTTAAATTTTACTTTCTTTTATTTTGAGGGGCGGTTGCAGGGTCAGAGGGCAGATGTGAGGGGACGGGAGATGAGTGGAACCGAGATGCATGATGTGAAAGACAAAGAATAATTTTTTTAAAAGAATAACAGAAGAACGCATTATGTTATAAAATTCTCCTTATTGGTAAAGAGAAAGCTTTTGAGTCTCTGCATGACTATGTGAGAAAATAAAATGAAAAACAAAATTACACATACACACATATACACAAAACATGAAAGGATACATATGCTAAACTGGGCTGGGGTAATGACTCAGTGGGTAAGGGTGCTTCAATCCCAAGGACCCACAGGGCGAAGGAGACAACCATCTCCCAAAAGTTGTCATCTGACCTGCTAACATGTGTCATGGCATGCACACCATGGGTGCTTGACATAGGTCTAGCAACTGCAGGGACTCCATGCATGAAATCACTGGAAGCAAGCCCCTACCTTCCTCTGGGGAAGATGTTGTGTCTCAGTGTCTTATGTGGCATCCATACTTCTTGGGCTAGCACCTGGTGTGCAGGTTTCTTTTGTTTTGTTTTTTGTTTTTGTTTTTTAAGCCTGCATTCACAATGCGTGCCTGTGGTCTTTGGTGTGGATTTGAGTCTTGATCCACATTTCTAAAACTTTGTGAGATCAATATTAATCACAAATCCATTCTAAGGAAGCAAAAACAAGAGTCACGGCCCCAAACCTGGAGATTTTCTGACAGTTTTCTCTCTTCTTCCCACCCGAAAACCCTCTGGGCACTGGTGTCTCTTTATTCTCTGAGTTACTGATTCATCCTACTGACCACCCAGGACAGGGTGAGGGGAAGAGGAGAGAACGGCAGGTAATTGGAGCAGGGAGGGACAGAGCAGAAGGGGCATCATCTTGTTATTTGATTCAGTTGTGTGACACTGACTGACAGGCTTTCTGGTGAATGACAGGAGGGGAAATAAAACTCCTGAGCCCTGTGGCTCTTCCGGATGTCTCATCAACTGCAGAAAGCTAGAAGATGACAATTTGATTAAAAAAAAAAAAAAAGCATTGAAGCAGCACATTCTCCCTGCATGGCTCCCAACTTCTACACCAATTCAGCATGTTAACAAATATTATGAGTCAAATAATTATAGTCACCAAAATGATGCCAGTATTAGACTTATGCACATACAATAACAGCTACAAAAATCAGGAGAAAAAAAAAGGTAAGGACAGTTAAATGAGAAAGCATATATTATTTGCATTACCTCAAGGTGATGACCTCTAGGTCAACATAAACAATGAGGTGGGTTTTTTTTTTCCCTTAAAGGAATGGGCAAATTGGAGAGGCTGACAAATTAAAATAACATTATAAACACCATAAGGCTGAAATGGAAGAAGCTGTTGACTAAAGTCAGGAAAGAAAACTAATACAAAAATAAAAGCACCAAAAAGATGAAGGTGACGTCAGAGGCGTGGTACGTGGTACAAACAAATCTGTTCCCATATCAGGGACAAAGTGTCAAACTAAAAAGTTACAAGATGAGAGAGCAGAAATGAAAAGGAGAAGAAAAACAAGCGATAGAGAATAGTGTTGTTCCTAGAAATGAGAACCAAGGAAGTGGAAAAGCAATCACACAGACATTCGAATGATGACAGTTTTTATATTCTGGGCATTTCTGTGCACAGATGTAAGAGGCACATCATGTCCTAGTAGCAATGAGCATCAGATCTAAGCATGTGACTGGCAAGATGGATCAGTGGGGCAAAGGCTCTTGCTACCAGGAATGAGGGCTTTGGATTTTACCTCTAGGACCTTCATGGCAGAAGGAGAGAATTGACTCATGCAAATTGGTTCCTGAGAAAATCAACCTAACATTTCAAAAGTTTTGTCTTCTGCTTACAGGTTGACCCTGTCATTTTGGTCCTTTGGTTCACAGAGATTTGTTTTAAAAAACTGTTCAAGTAGAACTATTATAATAAATAACTGGGGAGATTTAAAACTCTATGTGTATTCTTGCTTTGTGAAACAACTAAAATGTCTCCTGTTAGGTTCACCTAGCTATTTCCTGGGAGTGGGTCTAAGCTTATGGGTTTTTATGAGTCAGGAGTCTGTAGCACAAGGACAAATGATGCACGCCATGCTCGTGGATAGTCATGGCCTCCTTCTGTGAGAAGTTCCTGCCTTTAGCCGTCAAACCCACAGTCTGCACTGGAGAGGAAGATGTGCAGACATTCACCGAAGTCCCTTCGAGTTCAGATAAAGCAACATATGAGAAAATACACACTAGGAATGAATGGATAAACCAACCTTCGGCCTTAGTGCAGCTGAAGGCTTGGTCGTGGCACTGAAGAGGCACCCCCAAAAATACCACACATTTTGTTTTCCTTAAGCAAACAGGAAAAGCAAGAAGAGTATGAATAGGAAAAGAAATTAGGAATCATATAAAAATAATTTGAGGAGAGAAGAAAATAGAAATACATGGTTTTAATGAGATTTTTTTTCATAGACAACACTAGAATGTTTCACATTTGAAAGATTTGCCTTATATACCAGTCAAGAAAATTTAATATATCCATCCTAGTTTTTTAGAACAAAAACTTCTGCTTCATATTCACAAATGTCATGTTTAGGAGTCTAGGAATTGTGGGGCCAGAAAGATCTTATTGGAAAGCTCATATGCAGATAGAAAATCATAGTACCCTGTGAGATGATATTGGTAATCCAGTAACAGAAAAAGATGTGAGTTTCATTTCAGGTTAAGAAATGAAGATTCACACTCTACTATCTAATCAAATCTAAAAGCCCAATTGAAACCCTTAAAGTATACAGAATAAATAAAGGTACAAACGTGGGAAACTCAGTTCTAGGAAAGATGAATGACTATGTAGTGGAGATGGCTCTATTATAAGTAGAGCACAGACTTTTGAAATGCATTTTCAATCACAAAGATTTTAGTTAGTGTCTCACTGTGTATCCCTGGCTCTCCAAGAACTCTATTTAAAGCAGGTTGGCCTCATATTCTGAGATCCACCTGCCTCTGACTCCCAAGTGCTGAAATTAAAGTATGGCATTGATTTAAAAAAGAATATTATAAAGCTGTCTTCTAAGGGTTAGGAATGGGAAAGTGAGATAGTGGGGCTGCTAAGAGGATAAGGAGAGGGTAGAAGACAAATGGGGAGTGACAACAAAGGCCAGGAGACGACTGGCCAGAAGATGAAGTGAGGGAGATATTGAGAGAAGATTCTGAAGATCTTCTTGGTAAACTGACAGCCATCAAAAGGTGAAAGACCAAGATCTGGATGTGACCCCGATAATATTATTGAAATATACCACTTATTTCTTTTGGATAGTGACCACCAAGACAGTATGAAAAATTCAAGATTAAGAAAACTAAGGAAGAATAAAGCAAGTCTGATCATAAAAAGAAAGTGGGAAAAATTTAAAAGATAATTTGAAGAGAGAGGAAAATTAAAAATTTCACATCAATTAGGCTTATGGATATGCACATTAACGGAATTGTATATAAAGTGGTATGGTGGGCCAAGGCTTTGGGCGTTCTAGGCAACTGGTCTACCCCGAACCACAATTAGCTCTCAAATATTAAATAGGCAATAATGATATTTTAAAAAATACCTTTACCTTGTTAACCAATATAATTTCCTATCCATTTATCCCATGGAGATTTTGAGACAAGGTTATGCTTTTCAATAAACTTGAATATACTACTAAAGCAAGATATTACTGGTTGCCATGTTGAAAACAATTAAGGATTGCTGTCTTTATTGTTCTCAGCCAGCTATTTTCATACACCAACAGATGAACTGCTTCTTATACCTTGTTAGGGAAGGTGTCAGGGCAAAGGGAACTGAAAGATACAAAAATGGCAACCTCTGTATAATTTGCTTGAACTACATGAAAAAGATTAATTGTACTAGGGGTTCAATCCCTACTGAAATATTTATCACGAGTTAGTCTCATTTCTTACTGCTCTCCTTGACTCAAAGATAAAATGCTTTAATCAGAACTCTGCAGAAGGCTGAAGATTATGAATGTAACTGTCATGGAGAACACAACTCAGTGGAAGTTATATTTTGAGGATCTGCTATTTAGTTACAGAATCATGTATTTTTAAGTAAAACACAAGAGCCTATCGTGAGCTGGGTACACAAGAGATAAGTAGTGTAACAACTAGTCAATAAGGTATCGCCACTCAGAAAAGCCCTACAGACAGCAGCGAATACTCTAGAAAGAAAATAAAATTTAATATGTAAGATGAGTTTAGAATTCAGTGACTTGGTCAGTTCCTCCTTCAGTCAGTTGTATATCCAGCATTAGAGAACATCCTTGTGATTACTTCAAGACACAATATGGCACCTTATTCTTTAAGAAAGAGATTTAGACAGAAATTAGAGTGTGTTATGTACTATGAAGCAGACAGAGCTGTTGGGGGGGCATAATGGCCAATGTGTGGATCATTGTCAGGAATATAAACACTGTTTCTATAAGTTTCTTTCTGAATTAAAGTCTACATTATGATTACAAAATTGCCAAGTAAATTCTATAAATGCCAAAGGATCTTAGCTAATTGGCATTTTCTCTTTCAGTCCGAGACTCCACGGCTTGCAATTTGAATATTTCTTATTTGAGAGAGATTGGCAAATTGGTGGGATGTAGCAAGATAATGCCTCTCCACATTCCTTCGCAAATAAGTCTTGGGGACAAAATTAAATCTCCATGACCTACTGGCTCTGCTTGTAAATTTTCAACTTGAAAGGTTGGTCCAAGGGTGCTGGGCAGTCAGAGGTTTTAACAGCCATGGTATGTATGAAAGGGGGTTAGTCAGCTTATGGGATTGTGAGTGGGGTGGTGATCCATGATTGAGGTACATCATGGCACGTTTACTCTAAGCCCCACTGTGATCCAACTGAGGGCTATGATACATTCTTTTTACCTGTAAACAAAACAAAGACAGCATTTCCTTATTTAAATCTATCTCCAGTTTTATTGACCTAGGGAACTCATGTCTTCTTGGAGCTCTTGCTGGCAGAGAGTAATTCTACAAACTGAGTTGAGTCTCTTTTCAATCCAGCTCCTCACAAATGCCAGACAAGTACTTTAACACTCAACGACATGCCCAAGGAACACCACTTAGTTACCTTCCCCCACGTGTGTGTGTGTGTGTGTGTGTGTGTGTGTGTGTGTGTAGTTGAGTGAAGAGACTTTTGGAGCTCAAAAGTGAGCATCAGATTCCCTGAAGCTGGAGTCACTGGCAGTTGTAAGCCATGCATGGGTGCTGGGAACCATACTTGGTTCACCTGCAAGAGAAATACAAGTTCTTAGCCTCTGAGCTATATCTCTAGTCCTTTGATTATTATTTTAAAGGAAAGTTAAAACTACTTAAATGTAAAAGGAAAAACTATTAAACGTAAAAGGAAATAATAATAATGTACAAAGCTAGTATGGTAACAGAAAAGTCTTGACTTGGATTATGATATTTATAAGGCATTCTATTTATACTTTTTATAAATATGCTATTTATTAAGAATTTAAGCAACACATAGATGGTGAATATGAAGGTTACAGAAACCATTTCAGATTCAATAACCTTTATTAACGTTGAGTCTCAACGATATTTCAAAGTCTATATAAATATATAAATGGAGAGATAGAAACGTCTTGTTAGAGATACATCATATTGCCAAAGTCTTTCAAATGATTAGTGTAAAGTTTAATTTTAGGCCTTTATAGAAAGAGAAGGAAATGTGGGAATCATTCACCTTCAAAGATACGTGTCTTCGCCTGAAGAGGTGGAACGCTCCACAAATTTTCTCTTAGCTTAAGGAAGAAAGAGCTAAGATGTCATAACCTTTATATGAAAATAGCATTGCTAAGTATGCTGAAGCTGGACAAGCATGGTGACATGTAGCTGCCATTCCCGCGTTTGGAAGTGGAAGGCAGGAGGATTGAGGTCATTCACAGAAAAACAGCAAGTTAAACTATCATCTCACAAAAACAAACAAATGCCAAGAGCAAGATGGACCTGCCTTCTCTCCCAAACTTCCTCTTTCTCCTGCCAAACCTTCCCCTTATTCCTCCTCATTCTTTTCCAAAATTGTGATTCATTTTTTATAATTGTTGTTACATACATGTGTATGTATTTGTGTATATTCCAAAATACACAAATATAGTCTGCTTAGTACCTATAATGTAACATATAGATATGATTTTAGGGCTGAACGTTTGGCATTGGATAACCAATTGGTGTGCTCTCTTTTGGGAAAGATTATTTCTCCTTCATCATTGTGTAGCTGACTGTAGATCTTTGTGTAGAATTCAAACCTCATGATCCTCCTCCTGAGGGTTACATCTACTGGTATGTTTCTTGCTTTTTGTTGTTCCCCACTGAATACACTAGACTAGACTAGCTGGTCTGTGAGGTTCCAGGATTAACTTGCCTCTGTTTCCAACTGTCTTAGGAGCTCTGTGATCTCAGATACAAGTTAATGTAACTGCTGTTTCTATGGGTTCTGAGAAGTTTTGAATTCAGATTCTTATGTTTTGTACAACTGTGTCCTTTACCACTGAGAAGCTCTCTCTCCCCAGGACCCCAGATTCTGATTTTAATTAACAACGTCATTGTATTTTCATGCCATGGTCTTATGTTCAAATTCTTCTCAGTGGCCATATCCATGGGATTGAATAGCATTAATTCCTCTTTACACAGATCCAATGAATATCATTTTTGAACTAGTAGGAATTATCCGCTACTGACATTCAAATCCATCAAGTTTGATGAGGTTTTAATGTGCTTATTTGGTGATGATGATTGTGTACACTGCTGTGTATATGTATGCCTCTTGTTCATATATACTTTCTTTACATATCAGTTAGTTATTTTCAGAACTTTTTTGGACTTTGTTGTATTTCTGCCAGTTTTCTAGAAAAGTTTAAGCCTTTAATATTTTTCTGACATTAGATATTATTTTAGATAATTTTATTTGTCGAAGAAAAAAAATTACATTAAGGATTAATTTAAGACATTGTATTATGGCATACTTACAATGAAAGGGCACTTAGGGGAATGCACACTACTTACAGGAAAGTACAATAACTGAAAATTACTTAGTACTAAGAATTAATAAACATGAACACTAGATCAATGTAAAAATGGCCAGTACTGGTTTTATCCCAGGCTTTTTCAGATCCAGGCCAGCTGGCCTTGGTGAGTTCCTGATAGAACATCCCCATTGTCTCAGTGTGTGGGTGCACCCCTCGCTGTATCGGAGTAAATAAATGCAATGCAGATACTAAACAATATTCACACTTTAATGATAAACTTACAGAACCGACCGTGGCAAAGGAGGTAGGAAGGAAAAAGGGCCGAGCTGCCTCTCCGCCCATTCGCCCGAGGCAAACCCCGCCCCCTAAAGGGGCTGTCTTAACCCTACACCTTGCGGTCCTGAGTTCCTTGCTGGTGCTCTCTCTCTGAACATAGCGACAATGAGGACTACTGAGAACTCAAGAACAATGGCACTGGGTTTTTGATCCTACTGCACGTACTGGCTTTGTGGGAGCCTAGGCTGTGTGGATGCTCACCTTACTAGACCTGGATGGAGGTGGGTGGTCCTTGGACTTCCCACAGGGCAGGGAACCCTGATTGCTCTTTGGGCTGACGAGGGAGGGGGACTTGATTGGGGGAGGGGGAGGGAAATGGGAGGTGGTGGCGGGGAAGAGACAGAAATCTTTAATAAATAAATAAATTAAAAAAAAAAAACAAATGGCCAGTACCCCAACTTGCCTTCCCTGCAACTGAAAGACCACTGGTGTTCTGACTTTTAAGATCAAAATTTTATTTTGTACATTTAAAACCTGAATTATACAGAAGAGTTCAGAATATTTTCTTTAAGTACCTGGCTTATTTTTTCAGCAAACATTTTGTCTGCATTTGTATTAATGTGTATAATTTTCATTCACTTTTGGTCACCATTATACAGTGTCCTAAAGAAAGTTATACTGTTCCCCATCGATGGGTAACTCCTTAACATTTGGTTGAATGTTAGGATGCTTTTTAATATTTTTTAAAATATCCCTTTTTTCTTATGTGTATGTATACAGCCTGCAAATATGTGTGCATGTGCTTGTGGATCCCCAAAGTCAACACCAGGAATTCTGTTTTTTTTTTTTTTCTTTGAATCAGTGTGTCTCCTTCAAACCCAGAGTTGTCCTCATCTCCTGAGGCTGGAATCATGAGTAAGTCACACTGAGTTTACATAGGTTCTGGGGACCCAAACTCACATCCTCTTGCTTACATAGGCAGGCTTTAACTGCTAAGCCGTTTCTCAAGACCTGTTTTATAAATATTTTGAGAATGTCCTTTCTATGTGAGTGTGTTGAATGTAGATAAAGGTAGAATGGCCTAGTTGTTGAGCACAAATGTATTGAGGTTTAACAAATACAGATACAAAGCTTACCAAGGGACTTAGGATACATCTCCTGCCACTAGTACTAAGCATTCTTGCTGTCTCTCGTGATTTCAGACCTAAGGCTGGCAGTGTTTAAATGATTGCCAATCTCTCAATGTGATTTGATGCGATCTCACTGCTGTCTGAAATGGAGGCTCCTCTGCATGATTAAATCACCATTTGGATATACTCGGAGGAATGGCCCTACTTTTTATACTTGCCTATTTTGTATTTTACTTATTATTTGACTTTTAATTATTGGCTTATTAGTTCTCCTATATTCTGGGTGTGAGCCATTTGTCATTGCTATCATTGATGTTATAAGATATTTGTTCAACCAGGTTTATTTTATTTTTTGTCTGTTGCCCAGGCTTAACCTCAAAGACTTATGCAGCACAGGATGATCTTGAATTTCAGATCCTTCTGTCCCCAAACCTGATTGCAGAGACCATAGACCTGCTTATGGCGCTAGGAATGGAGACTAAGGATTGTGCAAGAGAGGCAAGCAAGCTACCAGCTGCACTACACCCCTCGCCTCAACCAGTTTTAACTGGAAAGACTGTGGTGTAGTGTGGACTCCCTGGCCATTCAAACAGCTCAAACAACATGTAGATTTGCTTTTGGTTCATTTTGTTCCAGCTCTTCAATCCGTTTTCCTTTCCTTGTACTTATTGCTTTTCTATAAAATGGTGTAAATTGTACTTTAAAGCAAAAATCCTCTTGACTTTTCCTTTGTGAGAGCAACTTAGATTGCCTTTGAATTTACATTTCCATTAAAGCTATCGACCACATGGTTACATGCTACCAAAGTAAGTCTTCCAGTAATGTTTTGGTTGACATTTTACCTCCACCCCCACTTGTATTTGAAGTATACCCTTCAAACACAAAAATGTAAAAGTCATAAATGCAGAACTGTTTGTATTTTCAAGAGGGACTAACTCATCTGACTGCCCCTGTGAGACATAACTTTGCCAAAGAAAATCTCTCATGACCCTTCCGTCATTGTGCTCTTCTCCAAAGACTACTATAGTGAAGTAGTTCCCAAGTACTTTATTTTCCTCTTTACAGGGGAAATCGTGATGAGCATAGCCTTTCTGACCCAGCACCGGATCTGTAAAATCTATCTGGGTCTTGGCACATCATCAGCACTTTCTGCTCAGCATCACCGTGTTTTATTTTTACGTTCTACTTTTGAACATAGTAGAGGATGTTCTACCCAAGAAGCATCACAGACAATTCTGCTGTGAACACTCCCATGTATCTAAAAGAAATGTGAACCTATTTCCTTTGAGTACGCATCTAGGGATATAGGCTAGGCTCTATGTTCAACAAGGAACTCTGTGAGCTCCAGGTTTTGAGAGAGACCCTGTCTAAAAAGGGATAAGGTAGAGAGTGATAGAGGAAGGCCACCAACATCCTCTTCTTCTCCATGTACACACACATGAGCATCTGAACCCATTTGCACATGTGCACACATATCCGTAAGCCACATACTCTTCAAGTACGTTCTGGACAAAAGTTTGTGTATGCTGGAGTTACATATTACTAGATAATCTCAATTTGTGCTTCTATAATTTAATTACTTCTTTTGATGAATATGAATATAACATTTTAATATATTAACTAGTGATTTATGTGTAACGATGAAGAAATCTTTTCTCATTTCAAGTTTAAAAATGTTTTTGTATGTTTCGTTTTGATTTTGGTGTTTGAGACAGGGTTTCTTTGTGTAGCCTTGGCTGTTCTAGAACTTGCTCTGTAGACCAGGTTGGTCTCAAACTCAAAGAGATCTGCCTGTCTCTACCACCCTGGGATTAAAGATGTATGCCACCACTGCCAGGCTATGAATATTGTTTTAAACGGTGATTTAAAAATTATCTTAGGTTATCTGGAAAAGTTTTATGGTATCTTTGGGGTTTTCTTTTCTTCTTTCTCTTGTTTCTTTCTTTCTCTCTCTTTCTCTTTCTTTCTTTCTTTCTTTCTTTCTTTCTTTCTTATTTTTTGTACTTCAATCTATACCTCTAAGTATTATTTACTTTCTGTGTGATGCATTAGGGGACATGACTGAAGTTTTTGCCTTTATATGGAACACACAGAAAACTTCCAAGAGTTCAGCATCCTTCTAAAATTGTTCTTCTATATCAGACATCAACTGAGTGTAGAGAGAATTCATATAGTTTTATTTCCAAATTCTGTATTCTGTTTGATTGCCTTATGTTTATTTTATCCTAATCTTAAAGCAGTGTGTGTTGAATTACTCTGTTACTAACTTTTGCTCATTCACTACCTTTAACTTGATTTTATTTTGAAGATTCAGTTGATCCATTGAACATCCTCATTTTTATGTAAATGTGGGAATGAGTCAGCCCTTTTCCATGGTAGAGGGAGTGTCATTTTAGTTGCATTTGCTGTCAGCTCATTAATCCTATCGGGAAAATATTTATTTTGAAATTCTGTAAACCAATCTATTTTAAGCACAGTATAAATAACTTTTCAATGCGGTAAAATTAAAAACAATAATTTTTCTAAAAGGAACTGTGCCATGTACTTCATGTATCTTTGGGCTGAATTTTCTATTTTTGTTGAAATTAATGAATAATGCTATATCTGCCAGTAGGTACATTGATTTGTAGTTTCCATTTCTGTGATTATCTGCTGAATGTGTGTGTCATGGAATTTGGTGACCCTATACAATAAACTAATTATCTCCCACCTATGGAAATCTTCTGAGTTGCTATGAAATTGATGAAATATCCCTAGTCACATTTTTGGTCCTAAAGTTGGTATTTTATTTCTCTGGCTGGATGTCTCATGAAACATTTTTTTAAATATTTTATTAGATTTACTTATTCATAGGTAGGGAGGGTATGCATGCCTTGGCACATGCATAGAGGTCCAAAGACAACTTTCCAGGAGTTGGTTTTCTCCTTTCACCATGTGGATACTAGAGGGATTGAACTCTGGTTGTCAGGTTCAATGATTAAAGGCATCTTTGATGATTGAGCCATCTCTCCAACCCAAGAAACATTTTTGAAGTGGGTCATTGAGGAGATTTTTGCAGGTTCATTCTTGTTTCAAAGATGCTGTTATTATCTGTGATACAGTGTCCAACCTGGAGCCGTACACGCATACACCCCATACATGGGCACACATTCATACTCACACATACACACATGTGCTCACAAGACACACATGCATACATGTATGTGTACTACAAAATCAAGTACAGACAAGGACTGGAACAGCTAGCAAGAGAACTAGAGAACATGAACTATCCATGTTTTTTCTTCTAGTTCAGATATATTTGGGGATAAAGGAGACAATAGGAGGAACAATTCTTTCTCCCATTCTGCTTCATTTGAGTCCAGTTGACTTGACTGACAGCAGTGAGGAGCCCTCCCACATGTCCCAGGACTCCAGAAACCCCAACCAGCACCATTTCCTGACCTCGTGCCACAATCCCATCACGCTGGAGGTTGGGTTCCCTGAAAAACTTCCTTCCTCTTTTTTCCAATTTTTTGAGCAACAGAGAAACAGAGAACACTCAGAAAGAAGTCCAGGAAACTTGACAGGGTGGGAACTATCATGTGGGCCATGGAGAGCAAAGGTCCTAGGTCCAGAATATAGGAGAAAGGGAGAGGCATTTGGCATTTTGATCTGCTTTGCTTTTTTTTTTATTAATGGAGGAGGCAGTTTCAAAGCTTGTGCTATTTGAAGTGTCCAGCTGTTCTTCATGATTACTTTTTTATCCATACAATTTTGGAAGAAGTAAATCTAAACCTGTTGTTAACGCTCTGTGAGGTTCTGCGGTGTCAGCATCTTTCCTGGAATATTCGCCATGGGTGCTGGGGAAAAAAAAAATTAAGTTAGCTCAAATTTCAACCTTTATATCCTTTCTTTAAAGAACTGAATTCAGTCCTGGATCAATTATCACATCTGAAACCCAGATCCAGATTGAATGGGGGGACATTTAGAACCATGTCTGAAGCCGTCACCGTTAGATGAGGGCTGATGAGGACAAGTTTGAAGGACCCTTCTGGGTGCTGCTTTGTGTAAATATGTTTCTTCGTGGCTGTACTCTGTGGCGGGAGGTGTGCTGGGTGGTCTGTCTTCACATCATGGACCATCTGTGTGGATGGTTTCCCAATCAGTCAAGTAGCAGGTAGTGATGGGTACCTGCTGTGGGTTAAGAACACTTTATTCATCCTCGAGTTAGCTGCTTTTCAGGCTTGTCAGGGTTCATCACATACAATAGTGACGCTGGGTTTATCTTTAAGAAATTCTGTTGTTTCAGATTCTTTTCTTCTTACTTTAAATATAACTAAGTCTGAGGATGACTACCAAAATTTAATCTTACATTATTGCAATAATATCACCCATCATCATGAAATAATAAAAATAAGTTCTGATTTTAATTATCGTTAAAAAGCCAAATATTTGTCTCAAATAAAACTATAAAATTGAGTAGATAGAATGCAATTCCCCATCTTAGTGGCCCTAACATATTTATGTAATATGCATGTGTGTTATATACATGCTATATTTTATGTAACATAGTTATGTTATATATAATGCATATGAACATTAATCAATGAAACACATAGGTATATAATATACACATTATATATAACTGTTCTGGTGTGTTTCTTTGTTACTGTGATAAAAATACTGACCAAACCAACTTGGGGGAAAGGAGGTTTATTTGACTTACAGGTTACCATCTAACCTGTTAAGTCAAGGATGAAACCTGGAGGCAGGAACTGAGCAAAGGCCATGGATTAAGGCCATTAATGACCCACTTCTTCTGGCTGCTCAACTGTGTTTCTTATACAGCCTGCGCCCATTTGCCCAAGAATGGTACCACCTATAGGGGTCTGCCCACATAATCAGCAACCCAGGAACTGTCCCACTAACGTGGCCACATGCCAATCAGATGGAGGTAACTCCTCAGTTGAGATTCGTTCTTTTCCCTGTAATCCTAACATCTGCTCTGTTGGAGATTCAAACAAAGAAAATTCCCACTTAGCCCAGTCTGCTTCCAAGTTCATGACCTTCTTGCATCAGACTTTTCACCTGAGATTACAGGTTTTCAACATCACATCGAGGCAAGATAGGTTTATGAAAGAATTTTAAGGGTTAATAATTAAACATCTGTGTGGAATTATCCAATATCCATCTATGCACCCTCAAATACTTTTTCATGGAAATTAAGGTGGATATTTATTTTGTTGATGGGCTTTTTTATGTCTTATGTAAAGTTTGAAACAAAACTGTTGAATAATTAGTTTTGAGTAATGTACAGGTGTGTAGTAACAACCCAAACCAAATTTATTATAATTATTCATCATTCTATGCATTTTAGGGTCACACTGGGATCAACCCTGTCATTTGGTTTTTATTCTCTTGCCATTAGGTTGTGGTTGGTCTTGTGTTCTTCAGAGTCAATGTTTGGCCAGGCAGTTTCCTTGCGAGGTCTGTAAGTCATATTGATCGTCACTAGGAGCTTAGCTATTCAGCCTTCTGATGCCCTGAGTGTCTCTTTGAGTTTCTCACAGCAGAAAGACTGTGTCCAGAAGGAGCAAATGAGACTATTAGGTGAGACAGGAGTAGAAGAGTTTCGCTCTGGGCTAGGAAGTGACAAGATGGTCACTTCTGTGATCTCTCCTTCAGAGTGGCCACAGAGCCTGCCAGTGTTCCCCAGGAGTGGACACAGATGCCGCATCCTGCTGGGGAGAGCCCAGTCACCTGTGCTCATCACTAATGCTGCATGCTGCTCCTGAGTTCTCAGTGAACCTGGCATTGTCTCAGCTGCCCCCTTTGCAGGCTGTCAATATGCAAATATCTCTAATCAAAAGGTCGAACGCAGCTGCAGACCCCAAATCCAAAGTGCCCACCACAGTGATGATCCCTGATATTTCTCGTGATTTAACTAGTTTTTAATCCATGCTCCCGTGCCATTTGCAAGTCAATTTAAACCAATTTTCTGGGTCATATTTCACGACACACTTTAACAGGCATTTTGCCGCTGCCAAAGTGCAGCGTGTGTACCATGCTCCTTGTTCTCCGCAGGACAAGTGATGCTTTTAAGGGGACAATGGTAATTTGTTTTTAATTCAGACAATTACATACAGTCATTCCGAGTCCTCCCTGGTTGCTTTTGTACAGGAAATCATTTTAATCCATTAAGAAGCATCCACAACTGTTTTGTTTTTTTTTCATCATGCAAATTCCATTGCAGTCATCCTTATTTCAAAATATGGCAGGGATTTAAACACAGCTTGCCTCATTAGAAAAACACACCTCATTTATGGGTTGCATTTGTTCAGACTGAATGTCATGGCATTTTCCAGTATCAGAAACCCAAATAATTCCCTTTTACTTGCAAATAGAGTATATTTATTTTTCAAAGGCATTTGTGTATGTATATGTGTGTGTACAACATATGTGTGCATGAGGGGTGGGGGGACAGTCAGGTCCATGAGCTTTCCACACAATTTCTTGTCTCTGCCTCCATCTCGCCATAGACATTAAAGATGTGCATGGCTGCATCTTGTCTGCCTTTATGTGGAATCTAGGAATCCAAACTCATGTCCTCATGCTAGCATGGAAAACACACAGCCCACTAGGTCAGTTGCCCATCCCTGTTTCTCAGTTAAACAAGATCTTGTATTTCTCAGAGTACTGTTCATGACTCTTGCATTGCCTTTGACATCTTGTCAGGGGAAATGTTGTAGAGGTGTGAAGCCTTGAACAATACACTTACATCTGCTTTGCTTTCAACCAAGGATGATCAATAAGGTTTGTGGTTGCCTCATTCAGATATGCAGGCTTTGCCAGGCTACCACGAACAAACCAGGGATCTCCTTGAAAGGCCAAGTGTCACCTGAAACCTCTGAGCGCCAAGTCTAATGTGTACCAGAGATGCTCTCCCTCAGCAACACTGGCTGACTCTGGGCTGCTTAACTCCTCACAGGTGGACTTGCTATGCCATCTCCTAAGATTGAATAATGACTACTGAATAAATATTTCAGATATTTGAATTCCAACTTAATAAAAAATTAAAAAGAAAAAATGAACTGCTAAGGCAGTTCCAAGAATGGAATAGAATCTTTTAGGAGTTGAGGAATAACTTCTCTGAGAGAAATTTTGGCAGGGGTTAGAGGACAGGGATCGCGGACTCAGGGACTCTACCGAAGCCTTGAGATGATAAGGCCCCATGTTAATGGCCTATGCCAGTTCTTAGCTTTGATTTCTCCTCCAAGCTCAGGAAATCAGAGGGTTTCTCCTTCTCCGTGGTCACACTTAGGTTCCTGGAAGTAGCATTCTCCACAATGGCTCTATGTGACCTTCTGAGTGGCCTCCTTCAGAGTCACCACGTATATCTACTCTGAACTACAACCCAAACATCCTTGAGAGCTGCCACCAGCCCCGAAAACATTCTTTGTCCTTAGCGTGGAGAATTTCTTTTCTTTCCCTGCTGAAGGCTTCTTGTCATATGAGGTCTCAATCTTGCAGCCCTTGCTTTCCCTGAAAGCTGCACCGATGTTTGTTTGGTCTCACGCCCATTGTCCTCCATTGTCTCTGTTCTCTGTGCAGCAGCATCGTCACGCATGCTTCTACCTCAGGAAAGCTGCCTTTTTCCATCCTCCCCGCACCAACGCATTTAACCTGCTTATCCCACTGACTCACTCCTGCCAGACCTTTCTGTTTCTCTTTTGCCACAACTGAAAAGCAGGAAGTCTCTCGGGGTTTAATTTCCTCAACACTTCACCGCTAGTTGCCTTGATGTGTTTAGTTCCTCTTCTGGGACAAAACACACCACTAAAGCAAGGAACTTAAGGAAGGGAGGGCTGGCTTTGGCTTGCAGTTCCATCTCAGGATATAGTCCACCACGGTAGGAAAACCCCAGCGGCAGGAGCAGTGGCAGCTGGTTACATTGCACCAGCACCCAAGCCGTAGAGAGGGTAGAGAGGGATGGATTCTGGTCTGGGGATCCCAGCCTATGGGGTACTGCTGTCCACACTCAGAGTTGTTTTTGCCTCCTCGTTTAATCTTTTCTGGAAACACCCCATGGTCATACCCAAAGACTCGATACCAAGGTGATGGTAAAACCAGTCAAGGAGACAATTAAGATCAAATACCATACTCAGTGTGAGAGCTGTTCTCCCATCGTATCAAGAACCCTGGAGAACCAGAGGCAGGAAATCAGAGCAGTTTATCTCACAACTTGGGCAAAACAGGCATCAGCCATCAGCCCAGAATGGTGGGTACACTGATTGAGTGTCCAAACCAGTTTTTACAACCCCAGTTCAGGCCCAGCCTCCCTTTAACACTGAGTGACCATGGGGGGGCGGAGTTTACAGTTTTCCACATCATGTCAAACTAATCTTTCCCTCTGCCACTTATAGGCCATGCATGGGTTCATCTCGGAATCTTACATCCTGTTTATCTTAAAGATTTTCAGCTTCATCATCTTCTCAGGTCTGTAGGTCACTAGGCAAGCTTGGATGTTGATATTTTTAACTCTAAATGTCCAGTTTGGGTAGGGGTGTAACTAGACTAGCAGAGTTTGTGTGGATTGTAGGGGACTTAGCAGTCTGTCTTCAGGAACCCATGAGCCTTGTCTCCAGGTGGAACTCAGCAGACCCAAGGCAGATTTTATGTTCATGATGAACTAATAGATTTAATTTTTAGCCTCTAAATGAATGCCCACTTATTTTTCTTTTGCTCATTAACCACTGGCTTCTGTGAGACTTTGAACTCCTTGCTTTATCTGAGTCCACAGTGCCAACCCAAGTCCAGAGAGTGGGTGGTATTTACGTAGATGTTGGGTTCCTGGCTAAATGAATCAACAAAGTCCATTTAGCTCCAAATGACCATCTGAGGCATGGCGGCTCCTGAGTGGCCAGGCCTTCCATTCAGAAACAATGCCTCCAATGCAAATAGACTGCCGGGTATCAAGTTTCACAGAGCTGCCTTAAAAGCAATTTTAGGAAATACAGAAAACTAAAACTGAAGTATTTCCCAGGTTTACATCTTCCATGACCTTCCTGGATGGGGTCCTCTGTGTTCTTGTCAGATTTAAATTGGTTATCAAATCCCAGCTCTCCTTCCTTTGCTCTGCATGTCAACATCTTTATTTGTGCTGTATTCTTCCGCCCACTTTCAGGGCTCATGGCTTTGTGGGGGTTGTTTTTGTCTTCATCTTTTATGAGTTTACACAGTCCAGATCTCTGCTGCCAAAGCTGCTTTTCTCGGCCATCAATTTGACTGTCAATATCTTCCCTGAGTCTCTCACACTGCTTCTACATCTTTCTTGGCCCATTTTTATAGAGATGTGTCACTGTTCTTCAGACTTACGGTCTAAACCGTCTAGTTGTGATCTTCTGTGGTTTCCAAGACCCATGAAGGGACACAGAGAGTTGAGGTTAGTGAGATACTATACCTGTGACATCTGCAGGGAGTTCAACTCCAGGCCAGTATAGACTTCCAGGCAGCAGAAGGGACACAGCCTGTTTCATACGATCGGTTTTCCTGTCTCTCTTGGGAGGCAGAAGAGAGGAAGAGAGGGCTATCTAAGAAACACTTGTAAAGGAAAAGCTAAGAGACCCAGTTAGAGGTCTTTCTGTTGACCCAAAACTGCACCAGCACATTAACTAGACAACAGAAGGAATGATCTCTCTCTCTCTCTCTCTCTCTCTCTCTCTCTCTCTCTCTCTCACACACACACACACACACACACACACACAGGACACAGTGGGGATGTGGGGAAATAGACTCAGGCTGGTCTCCAACACAGTGCTCCTGCCTCACCTTCCCAAGTATGGGGATTACAGGTATCAACTGCCAGGCTCAGCTCTTCTCAGAAAAGAATAAGTCTCCAGGGAAACTGATGGGCAACAAAGTATCTAAAAACAAAGGCACGGGAGGAAATTGTGACTTCTGTCAACTAGACGATGGCTCCCAATTAGCCCTGACTAGATGACCATAAAGCCATACACTTTTATGAACCAGTCTGCTTGCTGTTTCTAAGTGTTCTTCTGATGGTCACCTGTCCTTCAGTGTGACTTGTTGGGCAGATGAAAGCTTTAAGAGCTAAAATGGATAGATGATGTTAGGTCATTCCTTCAGGAAGGATTAAAAGAGTTCTGATGGGGCCCACACAAGTTCAAGAGAATAAATAGCAAAAATATAAATTATTTAAAACAATTAATGGCATTCTATGTGTAGGAATGTTTTGTTTGCACCTATGTCTGTGTACCATGTGCATGCCTGGCACCTGCAGAGGCCAGTGAGAACATTAGATCTCAGTGAACTGGAGCTACGATGTTGTATGCCACCAGAGGATGCTGGGAACCAAATTCAGGTAATCTGCCAGAACAGCCACTGCTATTAACTACCGAACCATCCTTCCAGCCCCAGACCCAACATTCTTGTTGTTTTTATTTAAATTGATTTAATAATAGATAAGTATGTTCAAAAGTAGTCACAGTGAGTGTGTGACATGAACCACAGGGATGGCGGAACTGGCGATGTTTGTGTTAAAGTTCTCGAATGTACTGTGGAGTGTGACAGGTGATTTGGGATGGGTACAATTGTGTACTTCAAACCAATGTTCAAAAACCTAAAAGATAAGGAACAGACAAGTTAAGAGGAAAGATAAAGGTAGAATCATAGAACATACTCAATTAAACTCAGAGGATGAAGGAAAAGAAGAGAAAACAGATAAATAAGGGTGATTATCTGAAGATTAATAAATATGATATATATTAATTGTATTCTAGAAAAATCCACTTTAAACATTGTTTAAATATACCAATCACATACAGAAAGTGCTCAAAATAGTTTTAAAGCAATTATACAGAGGAGTATATAAGGATATGTACATACACACATGCAATAGAAATTACTGAGAAGAAAGACTATGGAGGAGAGCGGGTAGGGGTAAATGGAAGGGTTTAGATTTGGAGGGAGAAAAGGGAAGAGATGTTGTCATAAACTGAAAATATAGAATTTAAAAAGACTTACATGTTGTCTTTAAGAAATACACTTTAAATATTATAAAGTGAACATGTGTGATATTGACCATATATTTCTTGTAACCCCATTAAGGTGACACAGGAAGTTAAACATCAAGGGGTTGGAAAGTTGGCTCAGTGATGAGGAGCACACACTGGTCTTGTAGAGGACCCATGTTCAGTGCCCAGCACCAACTTTAGGGTGCTTCCACAGCCTGTTTCAGGGACTTTGATGCCTTCTTTCTGTTGATGTTGGTGAGCATCTGCTCTCATGTGCACATACCCCCCACATACATACATATACATAACTAAAATAAAAATGTATGCTAAAAAAGAAATTTAGCCATCAAACAAATATCAGAGGAAGGAAATATTTTAGGGACAAAGAGAGACATTATGTAAGGGAAAAAATGGTTGAACTGCAATATACCAATAGTTAATATACATGTGCTTACCAATAGAAAGCCTGCAAATGTGTGAGGCAGACACTGATGGGAAGAAATTCAAAGCTAAATAAATAAATACAGTATCATAGCTAGAGAATCCCAAGCCTAATTTCAGTAACTGACAGTTTCAGCCACTGAAAAATCAACAGGGACATACTCAGACAAAACAGCCCCATCAATCAACAGGATCTAAGTGATGGAACATGGCTCATTCAATAGTGTTGATACATACTCTCCTTACACATAACCATGTGAGCCCAAGAACACATCCTATCAAATTTTGAATAATGGAAATCATAGAAAATACGCTGGCAATTGCAATATAATTAAGGATACATCAGTAACAAGCTGAGAAGCAGACAAAAGACTCTTAGAGAAATGGATTACATATTTATAAATAAGGAATTGGTCAACTAAAGAAATATTTGGGGAAACAATTTAGTCATATATATAATCTATATATTTATATACATAAATAATTAAAATCAAATTACTAGGAGGCAGTCAACACAATATTCAGTAAGAATTTTAGAGTAATAGATGAATGTCTTACAAAATAAGAACAATTAAAAATTGCCAAGAAACAAATCACTAAGATTCTTCCCAAGGAAACTAGAAAAAGAAAAATAAAATAATAAAAAAAAACTGAGAGCAGAGATTACTAAACATTAAAAGCAAGAAGTAAGAAAAAAAAAAAAACCAAAGGGGCCAGGGAGATGGCGCAGCTGTTAAGAGCACCTACTACTCCTGGAAAGGACTTGAGTTCTTTTGCAGGAACCATGTTGGGTGGTTCATAACCTCATCTAACTCCTGATCCAGGGAATGTGATGTTCTCTACCAGTCTCTGCAGGCATCCTTCATACACTGAATTTTAAAAAGTCACAGAAGAAAATACAAATAAGCTGAGCAGAATATAACTTTTCAAAACTTAGAGCAACGGGTCCAGGCATATGCATTGTGAAGTCTTACAAAGAAAATACGCTATTTCCTAAACTGTAAATGTTCAGAAATAGAAAAAGTGGAGTGTTCCATTCCATATGCCTAGGATACCCTAATTCTAAAGCTAGATGAAAACATTACAAGAGAATAAACAGATCAAATAGCATAAAACCTAACAAAGTGTTTGCAGATTGATGATAATATACACAGAGAACTGCATACCATAGCCAACCAGGGTTATTGAAAACTCATAAGAGCCACAAGTTGAAACACCCATTTACATCTTACCAGTTGGGTACTACATATCTGTAATCTCAACACTTGGTTGGTTACAGTAGAGGGTCATGAGTTTCAGGCAAGCCTGGCCCTATACAGTTAATCCTTGCCCCCCCACCCCCGCCCAAGAAGAGCTTAAACAAAATGAATGAACTATGAAGAAGTAGTTGGTGATTTAGGATGTGAACAGCTGGCAGGCAGTAAAGGCTAAGATGTTTGTAAAGAAGCAGAAGGGTTGACTTTGTAAAGCTCTCCTGACAGGAAGGAGATTCATTTGTTGTCCAAACATATGCACAACTCTCATAAATATTTGCATGATTGATGATGATGGTAGAACACTGAACATATCACTTCCTAGCCTAGGCTAACTGGGGCAGATGATTAGTTAGTATAATTTTGCTGTATAGACTAAGAATTAAGCCCAAATTTTATCAACATGGAAGTAAAAAAATGGATCTTTAGATGTCAATTTCATGGGAATGGTGAGGAGAGAAGATTGAATTGGGAAGATTCAAGAGAAAAAATAATAGAGGGTAAGAGGTCATTAGCATAAGAGACAACGCATTTTGTTGTGTTTCAAGGAGCAGGAGCTGTAATTATAAATAGGGTCAAGAGATAATAAAATCTGTTAAGATGAGAAAAGACCAGCATGTCTGCATGTTGACTGTACTAAAGGTCAGAGAAAGAAAATATCTCTACTGTGAGAGAGAGAAGAGAAAACTACTCTGGCCATCTTCTAGAGACATTGGGGGCAGGAAAAGACAATCTGGAAGTTATGGTTTGGGGTAGCAATTGCCCTCTGAGTTCAAACATTCCATCCTGGAGGGAAGCTCATCACGAATCAGTAACTTCTAAAGGGAAGCTCAGTAAGACTAAGGAAGTAAACACCTTGAAAATCTCTGGAAAGTCCTAAAGCTTATTGGATACGCAAGGCTCCTCCCTCTCTCCAAAGACTGCTGATGAGAGAAGACTCTCTGAGTTGTCAAATAGCTTGAAAGTTGAACAGAGAGCTTTAGACTCTCAGTTCTCATGAGTCACCCATGCCTGGGAGAGCTTTCAGTGATATGGTTGCCTTCGTGTCTCCATGTTCCTGGACACTACCTCAGTAAACTCATTGGTTGACAAAGTTGAATCTTGGTCATATCCCTACCTTGGTCTGATATCACTTCCCTATTTGTAGTGAGTTGACATTTGTTTAGGTCTCCCAGGATTAGTGTCACATAAAATATGGGTATGGCAGTTCGCTAGGGGCTTGCAAAAATTCTCTTCTAATTTTATATGCTTGTTAATAAGGTAGGACTATCATAGTCTAGAAGGCAAGGATGGAAAAGAAGTATAGAAGATAACTTAGAAGAGAAATACAGATCCTAAATGTAAAATAGCTTCACAGATCCACCTGAGATTAGTGGTGTGGCTTTAAAATATTAACAGCTGACACAAATGTGTGCTTTCCTATGTTCCATAGCTATGAGAAAGGACGCATGGGGTTAGCGAAATTTTATATTTTACCAGAGTCACTGACTTTTCTGTTTAGTATATTGGGATTTTTAAAGAAATAAGGAAAAGCTCATTGAAGACAGAAAATTGGATAAGGAAAGCATGCTGTGTAAAAAGTATCTGAAAACACGAAAGGTAATAGGCAGGGGAAATGGAGAAATGTTAACATCAGACATGACTGACTTACCAGCCACTGGTTTGAAGGCTGCTTGTTGTTGGGTATTTAATTAAATCACCTAGAAGTACAGAACCTTCCACTCAAGATGGTGAATGACTAGATTGTGGCTCTCTTATTTAGGATGGAGGATAAATTCTTTTGAGAAATAAAGGTAAAGGAATTGAGAAATCAGTACATTGGAAGATGACACGAATCTTGGCATTACAAAGGATCATGGCTGGTCCACTGTACTGAAGATTTCTGCTATCCTGGACCCTCATCTTTAAGGGAGCTCCTCAGTGTTTCAAATTCTTGTAGGTGTCTTCAACAACCAAATGTAGGGACTAGTGCATGAAAGCAGTGAAGGACAGAAGTATCAGTCCCTTTTATATTATTGGTCAATGAGTTCTCAAAGGCATCACAATTGTCTATGAATCTTCAAAAAGGGAAAATACCTTACATTCTAGAAAACAAACATACCAGATATGAACATGAAGATAGCAAGAAAAACCTGGTTCTATGTTGAATTACCCTTCATCCCTACAGTCTTGTCCTAACAAACCAAGAATCCCATTCTTTTTAATTGCCTAATTGTCCCACAGACTGAGTTCATTATTTCTCATGATCCCTCATATGCCATCTCCTTTCACGATCCATGTGTACATTTTCAGACTTCATGGCAATGTTTTCAGCCACATTTTAATGGTCAGCCTTTAGCATCCAAAGTTTATTTGCTAGTGAGGTTCATTAAAAATAATATTCTTTTATCAGAAGAATCAACCAACGACTTGTTATAGATGCTTAAGTTGTTTGGCAAGCAGGGCCTTTCGTAGAACAACCCACTGATATTTTCCGGGATATTTTCACAGGCAGTAAGTCACAGGGTCACCTATGGTATAAGCATCATAGCACTGTGTCACTGGTCACAGACTACCTTCAGGCTCAGCAGGGAGAGATGCACTGTGTATTTGGGCGAGTTCTCTGAATAAATGTCCTACTTACACATTTACATTCTACCTTCACACCGTCAAATTGTCATTTTGCCTCCTGTGTCTGTTCCATTTATTTCGCTGGAATAAAGTGGGTTTTTTTTCTTTTCTTTTTTTGTGACTAGAGATTCACTAGTTGGGGATTGGAACTCTTATATACTATTTCAATTTGTGACTCTGTTCTGACTCATGATGCCCCAACAGGTTGTAAGGTTCATTTCTCATCCTTTCTCAAAACTCCAAAGATCAAGTCATACACTGTGAATTTTAGAAGCTGTAACAGGATTCCATCCAAGTCTGTGGGGTGCTCCCCACCTCTCACCATCTAATACTCTGTGCTGCCTTAAGACTCGGCGAACAAGAAGGCTATAGTTCCCTTCAACCTTGAAGAAGGATCATAAGATGGCAACATAAAGCTCTTGTGGTATAAGGGTTTGTGCCTAGTCTTGTTGTATCTTGTTATGCTGTGTTCGCCTCATATACCTTCTTCCTGATCACAGGATCACACAGATAGAGCAATTTGTAAAGAGAAGATTTGTTTTTTGTTTTGTTGCTCTTGGGTTATTTTTTTTTTTAATTCTCTCATGCAATACATTCTGACCACATTTTCTACTCCCTCCACTTCACGCAGTTACCCCTAACTTCAGCTCTTTCTCAGATTTACCCCTCCTGGATTTCCATTCAGAAAAGTGCAGTGATGGAGGCACGCACCTTTACTCCCAGCACTCAGAAAGGCAGAGGCAGGCAGATCTCTGTGAGTTTGAGGCCAGCCTGGTCTATAGAGTGATCTCCAAGACAGCCAAGGCTACACAGAGAAACTTTGTCTCAAATAAAGAAAGAAAGAAAGAAAGAAAGAAAGAAAGAAAGAAAGAAATGATTGAGAGCAAACAAAAGTCCCAATCACAAAGATTTTCTGATGACATTTTTGAATAGTTTTTCTCTGAATTAGAAGACATGACTTTTATGGCTCAGAAATAACAAAGAATAACTAGTTCATCTTAGAGATGATATCATTATTTCAAGAGTCATTGAAAAGGAATTATTCTTGCATACTTAGGAACCCAGGTCCTGAAATTCTCTCCCAGGAAAGAATCCAAAAGAAAATAAAACATTTGAAGATGAATTTTCTTTCATGATTTAATAATAGACCCAAGGGATTGGAAAACATTTAAATGTCTGATGGTAATATAGCAGGCTACCATATGGAGTGTATATGTATGGAGGCAGAGGCTGAAGGGAGAGGGTGGCCAGAAGATTCAAAAGCAGCATTTGAGGCTTCTAGGGCAGATGGCATTCTGGGGATGGCTCTACAAAAAGAGGGAAGCAGAGTGAAGGAGTCACGAAAATCTATGTAAAAATGTGTTCTATGTTGTCAGGACGGAGTTGTGTGAGGCTCGCAGGAGCAGCGTCCCAGGAGGCTGAAGGATGAGCATTCTGTTCAGAGGCCAGACAAGGATCCAAAGCCTCCAGGCTTTGGTCCACTTGGGAAGGACATCTTCCTAAGTGGCTTACTTTCATGAAACCTTACAAATCAGAAGGATTTGATATACAAACTGAAATCACAAATTACCAAACTTTAACTTGGGAACATCAGAAAGATGAATGAATTAAAAAATATTCTTTGAGGACTTGTATGGTTTCTAAATTTAAAACAGACAAAGCAATAGCCACTAAATATTTACTTAAAGTTACCTTTCAAATTACTATGACTTATAAGATGATGTAAAATATTTGAAGGACACTGTATGATCACTGCCTCCTGGTAGTGCCTTGGCATGGCTGTGAAACTGTCGTTAGATCTCTGTTCATCGCTTTTCCCTGTCTATAGAGAAGACTAATGTAGTTAAAGATGGTGGTCATGACAAACAGTTGGCTATCATAGTTGAATAACCACAGACAAATATGAAAATTTATCTAAGACCTTGAGTCTGAGTGATGGTTAATTGTCAATCTGACAGGATCTATACCCACCCAAGAGACAAACCCCAACCAAACCTCTAAACAGGTTTGGGAGAATTTCTTTTGAAAAAGTTAGATTTACTTAGTTTATATGTATTAGTTTTTTGTTGCATGTATGTATGTGGACCACATGTGTGACCATGGAATGGTTTTGTACTACCATGTAGAGCTGGGAGTCAATCCAGGTCCTCTGCAAGAACAATGAATGTTCTTAACTGCTGAGCCATTTGTCCAGCCCCATTAAAGAGCTCTAGGCTGGATTAGTAGAGGGAGACAGAGTGACCTGACAGATGGGCAGTACCAGCATGTGACCTGGAGTCTTGAACGGTGTAAAGAAGAACATAAGCAGAGAGCCAGCATTCATCGGTCTCTGCTTCTTGGACATTTATGCAATGCGGGCAGCTGTTTCGTGCTCCTCGTATGACGGCTTCCCCACCATAATGACTGTACCTGCAATGTATGGGTCAAAGTAAATGCTTCCTCCTTGAAGTTGGATCATGAAATGCATTTGATCACAGAAAAGTGAAAACTTGGCTAACACATTGTGTCTGTGTTTGCTTAGAAAGTTATTGTAGTGTATGGAAGCTATTTAATAGGGTATGCGTTGTTATTATAGTTAATATACACATAATTAGATTTTAAAGTTACAGTTAAGAGTTTAAATGTGTCACCTCTTTTTGTGTTTAGATACCTCTGTATGCCCAGAAATATGTAGGTACATTACATCACTGAACTGTTAACTGCAAATGGTTATGTGAGTAACTAAATTAAAACAGCCATTTTCTGGCAAAGGAGGATTTTTTTAACCCTAAATTTAAAAAGTTTCCTCCTTGACTCTCAGTATTTTTCTTTGCATTTTTATATTTTTAAAGTATTAAGTATATTTATTCTTTTATAAATTAAGTTGAAAAAAATCTCAGTACCAGATATGAGAAACCTCTGTTGCAGGTATTGGTCAGGGTAGTGCAAACAACACCCAAATAGTACAGGTTATTGCTGTAGCCCTTTGCTGCCTCACAGAGATTGTAAGTAAGGCCCCATTGATGAAGACTCTGTGCACTTCAGACACAGTACTCAGAGGATTCAGGCTAGATCTAACCTGAAAGCCTCCTCCCTGCAGTTTGGCTTGAAAGTGCCAGTACCAGAAAGTACTATGTAAGCTGCCAAGAGAGATGAGCAATCCACAGTCCTATTCATCTCTGATGTCTATGAACTGCAGCAGTGACCAGCATGGCAAAATAGCCCTTCAAAAGCAATAGTGGTGCTCATGTCTTAGTGGCAACCAACAACTGTCTACTTGAGCATAAAGCCCATCTGTAGGAGAGAAATAATGCCTGGTGCTATAAACCCAGCCAACTCTCCAGGGTTAGTGTGGTCATAGATCTTAGAAGAGATCCTACTACTAGCACTTAAGTAGAGCACCATAATTCCTAACTGTATTCTAAAACTTATACTTACACTCACAGGTAAGTGAAACTCAACCCTCATCAAAGATGCTTTTCTTTAGAACAAAGACTTACAGAAAAACCTTAACTGGTCATCAGGAGCCCAACCACGATAGGTACCTTGACAACACAACTTCTACACCTAATGTTTAGGGAACATCTCAGAAGAAGGGCCAGAAAGACTGTCAAAGCCAGAGGACCAGGAAGTCTGTGGTGAGATTGTATCTCCTAGAAAGGGCAGGAAAGCAACACCCAGGATAATTTAATAGTATGGCTTCCTAAACAAGATTCAAACAATGATCCAAACTGTCAATAGACATATTAATGCTGAAGGAGGGAATCTCATAAGGTCCTGGGCAAAGAGCTATCGGCAAGTCCTGACTACTAAGTGGAAGGGGGTGGGGCAAGAGCATTAGTCTCTCCCAGTGATGAGTTCCTTGATTGGTTAACCAATACAAACTAGCCAGCCCTAAAATCATGTACATACAAGCCACACTAGGACTCAGCAGCAAGTTGTGCATATATATTTATGTGTGTAAATGTGTGTGAATGTGCATATACATGTATGTGGCAATAATAACCAAAGAAAAAGAGATATTAAATTTGAAAGGGGCTAGACATAGGAGAAGTTGGACGAGAAAAAAAGAATGAGGAAGGTGTTGTAATTATATTTTAAATAAATTTTAATTTAAAAATACAAAAAGGTAAATTAAGAACCATTGTTTATTGGATATATATTCACAAGATATATAAAACACTTATTGTCCCCACACAACTACAATTTAATCATATGCACTTTGATAATTTTCTCAATGTGTCTTTTCCAAAACCTCAGACCCAAAATTCAGAATAACATGCTACCAATGCTTGATTAAATTTTGCTTCCTAAATTGACTGCTAAATATACAAAAATCTTGTTCTTTTACAAAGCAAAAAAGAATATAAATAACTGGTTTCCTAAAATGCAATCATTTTTAATTAATTTAAGATGTCATGAGGACACTTCTTGATTGGATTTAGGGGAAAACTGGTAATCTGAGAGAACTGATCCTTCATGGGTTCAAGATTCAAACATCTCACGGACAGTATTTAAGTTAAATGGAGACAGGCACAAAGTTAAGGCCAGTATGGTACTCCCTAGGCTCAAAACATATATGCTGGTTCCCAGGGCAACAGGGCTTAAGGCTGGGAACATCAAACTATGTAGCCACCATGTTCTCTGAGTATCCTCCTATGCCACAGGCTCCAATAGCCATGCCCTGACTCATTACTATCCTGAAGCAATGGAACTCACTGGCCATGAACTCTCTGAAATCAGGGACCAAAATGTACTTTTCTCCCTTTAATTTTTTTTTTTTGTCACAGTAAAGAACAATTGACTAACAGAGAGGACTCCCCTGTACTTCCGTTGTCCCTTCAGTAAGTCTAGTCAATAGCACTGGTATGATGGCTGAGTTGAACAGATATCTTGTAAACTGCTTAATGGAGTCATAACCAGATCTCCCAGGAGGTTACCAGCCCAGTTCACTATTGCTTGTGCTGCTGACGGCTTCCCAGGACCATCTTTGCCTTTTCCCCTTTACGTATCTGTTTCCTTGAGATGCAGAACAAGTCTGTATGAGAACACTTGAAGAGAGTAAGGCTTCTCTTAGGAAATAGATGTATGTAGGCAAAATGTTAAAATTATCCAGAGGGCAACCTCTGTGTTGCGGTCTCTATGCTCTGGGGAGGTGTGCAGCCTCTTTATTTTTCTGAACCTGAGCCCTCGTCGTCCCAGTCACACAAGGAGCCTAGCCTCTGCACTGTCACTGTGAAGAAGAGCCCAGACAGTGCAGAGATGCCTTTATAATGAGAGGGGGGCTGGTTCCCGTCCACAGTCTCAGGTTCTGCTGACAACAGCTCTGTTTAGGAGACATTAATAACCCTGCTTCATAGCAGAAGTCACAGGGGTTAAGTGACTTGCCCAAGGTCACCGTTCCAATAAAGCTCTTGTGACAGGGTGAAGTAAGCGATGGCAGAATGGCCCCCAACACCACGTCCTTCTCTGGGAACCAAATGCTATGGACACACCTTAATTACACCCAGGATATGTTAATGTTGCCCTTAAATACCCACAAAGCTTTTCTGCCACCCTCCCCGCAACACTGAGGTCCTCTGGGCAGATAGCAACTTAGATTTAATTAAATGAAAAAGCCTGCACCAGCAAAACCCACCCTCACCCTCGTTCTGCCCCAACGGGGAATGAAGCTGTCTCATTTGCTCTCACCTCAGAGGTGGCATGAGGTTAGAGGCCGAATGGCCCAGTGGCAGTGTGCTGCAACCTCCTCAATTACCTGACAGATAAATTCTCCCTGATGGAGGCTGAGGGGCAGGATCTGTTGTTTTCCCTCAGCTCATTGATTTTCTAATGGGAAGAGCTGGCTGATGAAGGAGCAGGGCTGTCTTCTAGGGAATGACAGAGGTAGGCCTTTCATGGGAGCCACCTGAGGGAGAGTGGTGGAAGGGTCTAGTAAATGGTTTCCAGTTGTGAGTGATGACGCACACATTAAGTGACAAGCCTGTGAAGTCATCAAACTGAGACTGAGGATGCATGGTGAAGGTATTCTCTGATGCAATTGTTAAGAACACATCAACAAGGCAAAACTTTTCCCCTACTGGTATACTACCTGGACTAAATTCTGGAATCCATGAACAAGAGAGTCAAGAGGACGGAAGAGAGGGAGCATGGCTAACAAGGAGCACTGAGCTTGCAGAAGTCACCTGCAGCCCCTTACCTTTCCCTATTCCCACACTCCAGCCATGTCTTTCATTCCTGAATCCTTTTTTTATTAATTAATCTTATTCATTAACTTCACATCCTGAGTGTAGTTCCCCTCTGCCTCCTCTCCTTCTGTTCCCTTCCCCCACCTCTCCTCTGTTCCCCACCCATCCACTCCTCTTCTGTTTCTGTTCAGAAAGGGCCAGGTCTCCCATGGGTATCAACAAAGCATGGCATACCAAATTACTAAAGGTCTAAGCTTTTCCAATTGTATGATGGCTGTGCAAGGTAACCCAGTATGAGGAGTAGGTTTCTGAAAGTCAGCCAAAGCCCCTGCTCCCACTTCTAGGAGGTCCACAAGTAGACCGAGCTTCACAACTGTCACACATCCATCCCATGAAGGGTCCCAGCTATTGAACCAGACTCTGTGAGCTCCTATAAGCCCAGGTTAGTTGCTTCTGTGAGTTCCCTTGTGATGTCCTCAAACCCCCACTACCCGCTTGTACAATCCTTCCTTTCCCCTTTTCAGCAGGATTCTGGATTCCACAAGCTCTGCCCAGTTCTTGTCTGTGGGCCTCTGCATCTGTTTCCAACAGTTACTAGATGGAGGCTTTCTGGATGCTGGCCCAACCTACATATTTTTTTAAAAAATATATAATTCTTTAAAATTATGTGTATGTATGTCTGTTTATTGGTACATACCTGTAAATGCCCTTGCCTCAGAGGCCAGATTCCCTAGATTACATTAATTAATTCAATTAATGTAAGAATACTCAACCTGAAAGTGAACATCACCAACGACTGTGAATTTTATAAAGTAGAGAAAGTAAGCATAATTGCATTTAGCTGTTTCTGTTTTTAACTGGGGCTATGACATGACTAGCTGTTTCTAAACTCCTTTGACTCTCCCACGATGGCAAACTGTAATCTGGAAATGTAAAATGAATAATCCTGTTCTCATGTAAGATTCTTTTTGTCAGGGTCCCAGAGATGGAGCTCTGGTCAGCAGGTTTGGGAGCATGTCCCTCATCCACTGATTCATCTCCCTGCTATTGTTGGGAGGTCGCTTGTTGGTTTCTCAACTGCTCAGAAGCAAAATAATCACACAGAAATTCTCTTATTTAAAACACTGCTTGGTGCATTATCTCTAGTTTCTTATTTGCTAATTCTTATATCTTAATTTAACCCATCAAAGTTTTAGCGCATCTGTCTCTGGCAGGGGCTTCATGGCTTCTCTCTGACTCCACCTCTTTTCTCCCAGCATTCAGTTTAGTTTTCCCCATCTACCTCTATTCCCTGCACAGGCCTAAGACAGTTTCTTTATTAACCAATGGTATTCACAGCATACAGAGGGAAATTCTATATCACCTGCCTTTTCTTTCCTTTTGAAATAGGGTCCCATGGAGATCAGGCTGGACTTGAACTCACTATGTAGCTAACAAAGACAGTAAACTTCCAATCTTCCAACTTCTTCCTCTTCCTTCTCCCCTTTCTCCTCCTTTTCCTGTGTGCCAGAATTATAGGCATGTGTCACCATGCCTGATTTAACAGGACACTAGGACTTGAACTAGTTTTTAACATACTGATCAGTCTACCAACATTCTATATCCCAAGCCATATTAGTTTTTTATACTCATTTAATTTTCATGTGCTGAGGGCCAACCATTTGCCAAATATGAGTATTATGATCATCCTGTTTTGCTAGAGAAAATTCAGCTTTATTCTCTCTTAACAGTAGTGCAAGAAACAAAACAGAAGCAAAGGCCCATAGAGAGCATGAGGACAAAAGCAACGCTGTTTGCAAGCAGAAGAAGAAAATGTTTACCTGACCAAAGATAACCAGGTGACTCGGGGTACTGAGTAATTAATTGAGCCTTAAAACTAGGCATGCTGTGATCTCAGAGCACGGAATTGAGGGACAGCTCTGAGGAGGAAGACAAAGCCTGCAACTGGGGTGAGGGGTGTAAGCATCCAGATTCACAGGTAAACAGGCACAAACATACACATACATGAGGTGGATTCATGCACATGTGATCTCTGTGCATTCGCCAAGTGATCTTTGTCCTATTTGATTGGAAAGGTGCAGGAGGTGTTTGTGACCCAGAATGCTCTTAACCTGAATCACTTTGGTTCCAATCTCAGTAAAAAACTGTACAGAATTTCAACAGCACATTTCTGCCTTCTTTGAACTCATTGTCAGGCCCACATCAAAGTCTTGCTTTCACATTTTCCTGCTTCTAACAGGCGTTTACCACAGCATACACACAGCATGAGCAGGCCTCGGGTTTCCATGGTCACTGAGAAAAGGAAGGCATGAGTCTGGTTCACTCAATTCAAAGAACTCAGTTCATCTGGTACCTAAAGGACCAGATGCACGAGGCTTGCAATACTAAAGATCATTTCCTCTATGCTGTGATTCAATGTCAATCAAGATTTAAGACTTTACCACTTCCCTCCATTGCTGGTACTGATAAAAGGAAGTAAAAAAAATCTTTTAAAGATGCACCGGTTATACGATGAACCTGCAAGTCCTGGCTCAAAATCTGAATACAAAAGATAGGTTGTTGTTGAATTCTATCCTCTCAGTGTAATGGACACCCTCTTGTTGGATCTGTTGTGACTTCATGGAAAAGTCAGTAGAGAGAACTTTAGAAACAGGGGCTATAGAAGGCTATTGGACCCACTATGACAGCTGAGCTCCACCTTCCTTACATTTGTATGTCAGTCTGCCCTAATTCTGTGTGGCCCTGGGTTTTGGGAGATGATAGAATATGTAGGCTAGGAAGACTGACTCAAGATGGGATCAATGTAGCGAGCTATGAGGAGACTATCAACCATGCTGGGTGAATACTTCCCAATGTCAATACCTTGAGGTCACCCAAATACTTGCCAGTAACACCTCACCCATTCTGCATAGGTAAGCCTGAGAATATATTTATTCCCCTAAGGTGATTTTGGTGGAATCATACTTGGATTTGTCATTGGAAACTTAGGAGGAGGCAGACATTGTGTCTCTAGGGAAGGAATTCTCATACTAAAATTATAGATTTTCCTTTTGGCTCCCAGCTGGGCTACAGGTAAATCCCAAGCATATGAATCTTTGGAGGCCCAGAGCATATGATTTGTACATATAAATGTGAGAGAATTAAAGCTGGCTATAACATGCCCAGCAATGCTTAAAATTTAAAAGTCACTTTTCTCCCATCACTCAACTTTGACCCCAGAAACTAGCCATTTCAACAGAAAGGAGAGACTGGAACTAATGCTTTTCATTATAGACTAAGGATATTAGAGATGGACATTGGCATGGAGGTACTGGACCAGCAGCTAGGAGTAGGTGGAGAAACCTCAGTGAGTTTTTTATGTTGTTCATTCTCAAGAGCAAGTGCAGCGAGTCCTAAGGAGTGATGCTAGGCTGTATAGAAGGATGCCAGTGATGGACAGTCTTACAGACCATGTTATTTTTTGTTAGTTTGAAACAAGGGCAGATGCTATCCATGAGCATTTTATAAACACAGATGGAAAGGATGTGTCTTTCCTTGATGCAAAATAATAATTTACAAACTCTATTGGTTTCAATGACCTTAATTTGTCAACTAGTCTTTTATTTCCCTTCATAAGCAACTGAAGGAAACACTGATGCTTTTACTCCAATTTTAACTATGAATATTACATTCAGATCACAGAAAACACAGTAATATATTTCTGTACGTATATGCATAGGTTCAATAATGACTACAAAGGGTTAGAGAGGTGGAAACAGAGTTCAAAAATTACCAAAGAGGTTTTACTGGAGGCAAGCAAAAGGTTGATACATAATCAATAAAAGCTCAGTGGTACTTAGATGATGAACCTTGTTAGAGATCTACTGGAATTATCACTGAAGAATCAAGCTTCAGGGTCAGATTTGAGCCAGTGCTAGTGCCCAGTTGAATTGTAGAAGAAAGGTGTGAAACCATGGAGACTGTAGAAGCCAAGGACAGAGCTGTGTCTATACAGGTGAACAATGGCAGGTCCAGATGGATGAAGGGGTATTTGAGTGGGATGTCAGTAATTCAAGTAGGCCAGGTCAGCAGTGAGAACCCAGCTGAACAGAAGTGCACAGGACACCTGGAGGTCCTTGTTTGTCAGTCCCTTGATTTACACACCAAACAACAAGATGATGGGGTGGGGGCATGCACTGTCATGGCAGGGTGAGGTGTTCACTGTATGGAAAGGGGTCCAGATGGAGGCTTGTCCTGGCTCAGTTTTTGCACTTGAAATGGATTCATATGCTGCATACAAAACAGGGTCATTCAGGGAAAGTCACAGCCTCCAAAAACTACTTTTGACACAATATGGAGTAATTTAGGATAGGACACAGCTTGCCTTCAACAATGATTTTCAAAAGAATCTTGTTATCACTGCTTTAGATTTATTAATAATTTCCCCATGCTCTTTGGGGATAAACATTCCTGCTTAGGTTTAACTGAAGAGGTCCACACTTCCCCTCTTCTCCTGCTGTTCACTGCCCTCCCCATTCCTTCTGCTCTCTGTTTGTGGCCCTGGGCTCAAGGTTTGGCCAAACATTTATCTTTTCTCTTCATTGTAAAGCCAGCATGAGGATGCCCTCAAGAGATAGTGAGTATTAAAGATGTCATCACAGGGACCAGGATGAGTTGATTTAATATGCACAGAGAGATTTTGCATTATTTTTGTCTTAATAATCTTACTGCATTGTAATTATCTTTGGACATAGCAATAGCAATCATAAAAATCTAGGGAAAACAGTGCTACTAATATCATATTAAATTCTGAGATGTTAACAATGCTACACAGCCAGCTACTCTGAAGGGCAAGTTATCTTTATCTGCTAGAGTTGCTAAGCTTATTAGCATTATTCTCATTTATAACATACTGACATCACACACATGTATACATTGAAAAGACTGATATTAAGTAGTTTCCTTGACTAGATTCCAAGTATCTCTAAGCAATGCACCCATTATATTGGAAGATGATAGTGGACATTAATGAGGTTTAATTATATGACTAGTTGAACTAGCTTATCACTTTCATTAAGACTTCTTTTGCTCTCACTGGGGGCCTCCGGTCTTCAAAAAAAATGGTGGCATCTATGATGGTGAATATTTATTATCAACTTGACAATATCTAGAAGGACCCCGAGACAAGATACTGGGAGCATATGTGAGGGAGTATCTAGAGTAGGTTAACTGAGATGGGAAGATCCACTTTAACTGTGGTGTTATGGAATAGAATTTGTTCAACTATGTAAAGATGTGTTGCATTTGTTTAACTATGTAAAGATGTGTTGCTGTTTCACCTTGCTGCTTCAAACACCGACTGATCTAATAAAAAGCTGAATGGTCACTAGTTAGGCAGAGGAGGAATTGTAGTAAGGAGGCCGCTAGTTAGTTCCTGGCTGCTTAGCCCCGAAATAATCACACAGAAGTGTATTATTTAAATCACTGCTTGGTCCATTAGCTCTATCTTCTTATTGGTTAACTCTTACATATTAATTTTACCCATCTCCATTAATCTGTGCAGCACCATGAGGTCATGGCGTACCAGCAAAGTTTCACCATGACTGTCTCCAGCAGTGACTCCATGGCTTCTCCCTGACTCTGCCTCCTTTCTCCCAGAATTCAGTTTAGCTTTCCTTGCCTACCTAAGTTCAGCCCTATCAACAGACCAAGACAGTTTCTTTATTAATTAACCAACAAAAGCAACACATAGACAGAGGGACCTCCCACATCAAGGGATAGGTAAGGCTGGTGGACAAAGAGAAAAGGGGATCCATCCATCCATCCTTCCATCCATCCATCCATCCATCCAGAGGACAGCCAGCCTGGGACCAGCCAGTCAGACACAGAGGAAGCAGGGAAGCAGGATGAACAGTACATAGGTGAGGTAAATGAGCCTCAGGGCAGCACACAGATGAAAAATGGGTTAATCGAAGTTTAAAAATCTATCTGGAAACAAGGCTAAGCTAAGGCTAATCATTCATAGTTAATAATAACTCTCTGTGTCATGATTTGGGACTGGAAGTCCAAGAAAGCCTGCTACACTGTGGGCAGCACCATTCCATAAGCTGGGGACCTGGACTAAATGAGAAAAAGGAAGGGAGCCCAGCATCAACAGTCAATCTCTGCAGTCTGGCTGCGGACACAGTGTGGCCTCATCCAATGCTTGCTATGGTTTTCCAGCTATGTGTAGCCTCACACTGTCAGCCAAAATAAAGACGTATTAGATAGCCACACTGTGAGCCGAAATAAAGACGTATTAGATAGCTTTTGTGTGGGTACTCATCACAGCCACAGTAAATGTAATTAGTCCAGCATTCCTATTACAGACAGGAAATCCTCAACTCAGAGGTAGCTAAAAGAACAAGATGAGACCTAATAGTGTGTGGACTTAGATCTTGCTGTGTCAGACCCACAACCCCCTCTGTTGCACCAGGTGCTTCTATGTTATACAATCCCCCCCACACACACTCATGTTAGATCTGCATGCATCAAGTCAATTAAACTCTAGATTGCTCTGACCTGGTACTGCAGAGCTGCTGATCCCAGCCTTTGACCACATTGAATTTTGATCAATCAGGACTGCCCTAATTTACAATACCCTTATTTGCATAGCAGAGATTGCCTAAGTGGAAATTATGTGCCCAGCAGCGAATGCCCACCTTTAACTTAACTGCACAGAGGCCAATATGGACACCTTCCTTCATGTGGTGTAGCATGGAGTACTTGTCTGGAAACTCAACACAAAGAAAGCCTCCCTGACTGCAGAGGAGCCTCTCCAAAACGCAGCTCCTTACAGTCAATGTCCTAGGCTGCAAGCCGTACATAGTCACTGCCCAGGCTACTGCTTCCTTGGGGCGGGGGAATTCATTCATCTGCCCGTCCCTTCTCTGCTATCATCGGGCCCAGCTTTCTACAGAAGTATTGAGAATGCAAACGGGAAGTAGGCTGGTGTGTAGCCTAAGGGATGGATCAGTTTTGGGAACCAAGCACTTCCAAACAAGTGTCAGTGTGTGCAGAAAACACTAGGCAGACTTATGCAGGCTTGGAGCAGTGCGCTAGCTTTAGAATCCAGAAACATTTTCTAGAGAAAACAAAGCAATCCTGTTCTGGAGAAGACTGTGGAAACGCGAAATAGCCTGTGGCTGGGAAACCAGATTTCTAAACTCTGCACATGCAGAACAAGGGATAAAACAGAATCTCAGCTCGGATCATTTTAAATGTTTAGCAAAGCAATTTTCATTTTTCAAAAATAAGAGTTGCTTGAGTGTAGTGAGCCGGACAGGATCGCCATTACAAGATGGCGCCGACATCCTGTCTTGTTGGTTATAAACAACTCCATATTTGGCTATGGCTTTGAGAGCTGCGTGTCCCTGCTTCCCGCATGCGCGGTGGATGAGGATCCTTGAGCCTATCCCGATGCGGTCTGGTGTCAGCTGTTGGTGGCAGCCAATCACAGGGCGACCCGTGTGCCAATTCCCTATTTAAGCGGCTGCCTAAGTCCCCCCCCCCCTTTGCTTCATGCTGTCTCTCCCCTTAGCTCCCTGCCCCTTCGCTTCATGCTCTCCCTGCCCTTCCCTTCCTGCCCCTTGTTTTCCTATCCCTCTTGTTTCATGCTCCCCATCAATCAAGGGTACTCCAGTAAAAGCGTGATATGAGTGGAATCCTGATGTGGTGGTCATTCTTTGTCGCCGGTAGAGAAGTCCGCCACACTTGAGAGACTGTGGGGTTGGTATGACACACTGAATACGTGCTTATAGAAGAAACATGAGGGCCCAAGTTCAGATCCACAACAGCTACATAAAATCCTGGGCTTCTCTAATCTCAGCACCAGAAGTAGAAACCAGTAAATCCTAGGCATTCACTACCCCAATGGGAGACTCTTCTAAAAAATTAAGACAGTGAGCAATCGAGGAAGATTTCCAAAGCACACACATACATTAACACACATGCACACGCACACACACTTGTATGCACACATACAGAGGCACACACATGCATGCATGCCTGCACACACAAACACACAATATCTTTATGCTTGCTGTCATTAGTTGCAGAGCCAACAAGAGGATGTGCCTGCATAGTTGGTATTAAAGATGTCTTTACAAGGACCAAGGGGCAGTGAACTTTTTATCTTTTCATGGGAAGCTCCCCTATTCTTCTCAGCATTGCTGTAGTGCCAAAGAATGAGCTGTGGAAGCAGCCCATGGAATCCCTCCTGCCTGCAGTTTACTGTGCTTTTATCATAGAGGCCACCGGGTCTTCACCAGGGCCAAGAGGTTCCCCTTTCAGACTCCTTCTGCGGTATTGATCATGAATATAAATAGTGACATTATTCTGGGTTACAGTCTTGAGTTGTGTGCCTTTTACATTTTCTCCATTAGAGCAGATGTTGTCTGAAGAAGTTCTCGTCTCATTCAGCTCTGTATAGCCTGGCCAGGGACAATGCCAACACACAGTATGCTATCATGACATTCAGGTGAAATAAATAAAGGTGGAGATTAGAGGGGCAGCTATATGGCTCAGTGAGTAGAGGCACTTGCTGCCAACGATGACTCCGTGAGCTTGATCTGGGGACTCAAACAGTAGAAGGAAAGAACCAATTGCTGCAAGTTGGCCTCTGGCCTCCACACATTCACCGCAGCATGCAATACCCCACCTAATGTAAATATTTAATGTGCCCACACTTGACTTTAAGAACAGAATCTGACAAACAAGCATGGTGGGTCACCCATATGATTTCACCCTTCATGTAGCTGAGTCAGGGGAATGGAGAAAAAAGATTAGCATGGACAGCCTAGTAAGAGCCTGTCTTAAAAAACAGCAACAATGATAAAAGCCTAAAACCATGGTACAAAGAATGAGATTAGTCTGATTTTATTTCTCATTGAGATAAAATTTTATTACTATTACAAGTCTCAGAATTTAAATCTGTAAAAATAATTTGTGACACAAAACAAAAGAAGCACCACCGTTCATAAGCTAAGTCATTTCTGGTTGTTGTGCCATAGATTGAACTGATGTATTTACTCATGGTACCTAATTTCTCTACCTCTGGGTTGCAGCCCCAGTTCCTATATTTGTTAATGAATGCCACAGCTGGTATTATTTGTAATGACTTAATGCCTAGTATATACACTGGGACCAAAGTCAATGGTTTATGCCTCCTATTTGCTGACAAAAAGCTGTGAAACCTCATGGGAAGATGTGCCCTGGAGAGTACTGGTCATTAAAATGGCAAAGAAAACCTTTAATAGTCCGATATTTCTGTACTGTCCTGGATGCCTGGAACTTATCTTCAGAGGCCATGACCATATTGAATTTGAGGGCTGGAAATTGCTTCTGGCTCATCTGACTAAATCTACCCCACTGCTTGGAGCTGTGGAATACACGCAGGGCAAGTTTGCAAGCTATGGCAAAGGAACTCAGGAAAAGCACTGGACATGAATGAAACTTTAAAATTGCCTATGCTTGCTAGGCATGGTTGAACATATCTCTAATCTCAGCACTAGTGATGAAGGCACAAATCGATCTCTGAGTTTTAGCTCAGCCTTGTGAGACTCTGTCTGAACAGACAGACAGACAAAGAAGTGAGCAACCTTAGGCATTCAAAATCAAAACTTACACAAGCAGCAAGATCAGGAGCAAAAGTAGAAAAATTTCATGGATATAGCTTGCATGTTTCAAATGCTGTTTGCGGTATGATATTCTCCAGGATAGAGCTAGCCTTCACCCCCACTTCCCACAAGTTGGGAACAAGAACAGCTTTAAATAGTCGTTTCTCTGCCTGAAATAAAGGATGTGTTGCTCTAGAAAAAAAAAGTGTATACATTTTCTCCCTTTTCTTATTAAGGCCAGTGTAACTAAAATCAGCCCACAGGTTTTTCTTTCTGCTAAAAACAAAATGAGAGGTCCAATTTTAGGGATCTTCAAAAGAAGCTTCCTCCGACACTCTCCCTAAAAATATCTGATATTCTGAGGTTATTTGGGCTATCTATATGTGCCAGTATATGCTGTGGCTTTGAGCAGAGCATTTTTGTTTGAACTGGGTTCTCTGTGGTCATCTTTGAAATATTTCACGTAATATAAAGTATTTTGAGAACAGACGGAAGCAATTTCAACCATAAAAGGTTAAGAGTATCAAACGTAGATAAAATTTAAAAAAAAATTAGCCATCTTCTAATGATGAGTGACTTTGACCCTGGCAGAGTCAGGAGGAGAACATGGCAGTGTCTACATCCATGGAAAAGCCTAGAGAAAATCTCCAGAAGGTACAATTCACAAACATATTTGAAATTGTCCTTAAGGAACTACAATTTCCAAAACTATAACCAGGCACAGTTCCACTCATCTGTGACCTCAATATTTTTACAACAGGATGGAAAGCAGAGGACCTAGAGAACCCCACCCAGTACAGGCTGGCTCCCAGATGAGTGAAAATCTAGTCCCTGATACCTGATGCTGTCTTCTGGCCTCTATAGACACTGTTTGCACACAGTGCACACATATACATGCAGCTACAGCAGGCATACACATAAAAATAAAAGACAAATAAAAAGGAGAGAGGCAGAGACAGGAACATTTCTGGACACAGACTTCCCAGTTTACTGATAATATACCTGCAGCTTTACTCAAGGAACTCACTTCATCTGAGCCAGAGTCTATCATCAGCACCCTTGCCTTCCTAACCAGCATAATCAGATGTAGTGTTTCATGGAGAAGACACCTCTGGGGCCTTGGAGAAGCCTCTGTCTCTAAAGTGTTCTGTGCACAGTCATTAAGACCTGAGTTGGATCCCACCACCCAAATAAAAAGCTAGGGGTATTTGATACTCTTGTACTACCATAACTAGGAGGAGAAGCCATAAAAGACCCAGGGCTGCAAGCTCCAGGTCCTGCTCTAAAAATAACATAGAGAGCAATAGACGAAGACACATGACCTTGCTCTTTGGCCTCTCCACATGTACACACACAGTCACGCACAAAGAAGCCACCTGAGAAATTGTCTTATAGTATGAGTGCACCCAAACAACATCTCCCTCTCTGTGTCTTCTTGTGTTCCTATTAATAAAAAATTAATCTCTCTAACACATTATATACTGATTTAGAAAAATGCAAGTATAAATACATGAAAGGGGCTTTCCTGGTGGAAAGAAAAGTAAAACCTGGTCTCAGTGTTCTAATCACCATACCCAAAATATAGCTCTTTCCTGAACTTTAAAGTTGATCTTTCCCCCTCCGCTTCTCCTTGTGGTTGTATTATTATTTTTATGTGCAAGAATGCATGCATGTACACAAGCAGGTACTCACATGCATGAGGACATAGGATAACTAGCTTCCTTCCACCTTGTAGAGACAATCTGCCCACCTGGATACTCCAAACTTTCTGTCCCCTAAGCCTCAGGGCGATGTTTGTGTCTCCACCTCCCATCATCACTGAAGCGCTGAGATTACAGATGCAAACCATGACATCCTGCTTTGTGGCTTCAGTGACGAAACTGGGTCACCAGGTTTATGCAGCAAGTCATTTACCCATTGATCCATCTCACTGACTCAAAGTTGGTAATCCTAAACGTGTCATTCTTTCTTGATAGCATCTTCAGATTTGGGCTCTGACTTTCTGATGTTACTCCTTTTGACTCCTGAGGATATCTCCTTCTGCTATCTGACCCTTAAAATTAAAATTTTACCATCGGTTTTTATCAACTATCCTTAATCCTTCAGGATCTTTTTCAGCTATCACCTAGACATAGTTGCTCGGACAGCAACATCCCCATCTTAGTGTGCTCCAGAATCTTGCTTCTTACAGATTCCATTAAATATGCTATTTATAAATCCTGCATCTTAACTTTTGGCCTCAGTCCCATCTTAGTGGTCAGAGTGCTACAAAACAAATCATAATATAAATATATTATAATTTATATTATATCATTTTATAATTATAATATTTATAATATATAAAATAATATAGAATACAATATAATTATAACTATAATATAAAATCTTAAAGAGTATGGAACAATCATAGGACCTTGGACATGTTAGGCAAAGTCATTACCTCTAAGCAGTGTCCCCAGTCTTTTGTGTGTTGGGGGGAGATTTTCCTACCACATGTCCTATTCTGTGAATCCAGTCTTGCATCACCCCGGCATACAAATCACAATGCTTTCATCAGCTTATTATACCTGGAATTTATCCTCTCATTTTCATCCCAATATTCAACTCAATCTAGTTCTCTTTAACCTATAGTGTTAGAATAATTCTGAAGAAGGTCTCTGGTCTATTTTTGTTCTTCTGTAATCTATCCTTTATAAAAGCACAATATTGTTCTAATATACAAGTTTATCTATTAAAACTTTTGGAATCAAATGTTTCACTGTGGCCTGGGAATAAATGTAGGTCATGAGGATTGTAAGGAAAGTGCCTTTCCTACTGAGCCATTTCACCAAGTTCTTATTTTTCTTCCTTCTCCTCTTCCTCTCCTTCTTTTCTTTTTCTTTTCTTCATTATTGTCTTCTTTCATTCTCCTCCTTTTCTCTTCTTCTCTTTTCTTTTTATCTTATTCATCACTTTCTTCTCCCCCTCCTTCTTCAACACCCACTACTCTTCCTTTTTCTCCTCCTTATCTTAATGCTTTTCTTCTTCTTCTTCTTCTTCTTCTTCTTCTTCTTCTTCTTCTTCTTCTTCTTCTTCTTCCTCTTCCTCTTCCTCCTCCTCCTCCTCCTCCTCCTCCTCCTCCTCCTCCTCCTCTTCTTCTTCTTCTTCTTCTTCTTCTTCTTCTTCTTCTTCTTCTGTCTTACTAGTATGTGTGTGTGTGTGTGTGTGTGTGTGTGTGTGTGTGTGTGTGTGTACATGTGTGTGTTGTCTGCATGGATAGGATGACCAAGAGCATGCATGCCACACTGCTTATGTAGAAGTCATAGGACAAATTTGAGGACTCAGTTCTCTCCACCCTGCTGAGTCAGGTTCTCTCATTTCTGCTATGCTATACACTCAAAGTTCTCTGGACTGTGAGCGCCCAGGAGATTCTCCTGAGTGCTGGATCTGAGGATGTGCACCAACACATCTGGCTGTATGACTCTATGACGTGGTTCCAGGGGTCCAACTCACACTGCCAGAATCACACATGAAGCACTGACACTTTCTCCTGGGGGATCACTGTGATTCTTTCTCTTTCTCTTTCTCCCCTTCTTCTTGCTCCCCGTCTTCTTCCACCTCCACATCTTCCTTTCCTTTCCTTTTAGATTATTTTCAATTCTGAAGCAAAAATCCCTGGGCAGACCACGGCCTTGATGTCTTGTTTAAACAGACTTTTGCTGGGACCCTGCGGTCTTGGCTTTGTCCTTTAGTCACAGAAATTCTTTTATTGTTGTTTTTCAGCCTCCTCCACATTACTTATGTCAAATCCCTTTAACATTTTAATTAAAATGTTTTCTTTTCTTTATTTGTTTAAAGTTATTTTCCCTGTGCTGTAGATAGTATATTCTTTCATGGCCTTTGTGCTCTCCTTTTAAAAATATGTATTTTGTGTGTGTGTGTGTGTGTATAACAGTGTTTTGCCTGCATGTATGTATGTGTTCTATGTATATGTAGTGCCCAGAGAAGCCAAAAGATGGTGTCAGATCTCCCAGAACTGGAGTCAGAGACAACTGTGAGCTGCTGTGTGAATAGTGAGTATTGGGAACCAAACACAGGTCTTTTGTAGGAGTACCAAGTGCTCTAGATGGCTAAACCATCTCTCCAGTCCCATATATGTGTTATTTTTCACACTTTTAGTCCCCAGACACTAACTATAAGTCTGGCTTCTAAAGGGATAAATATGCCTTTTTCATGGACTTATTTCCCAGTCCCTCCAGCCTCCTTTATTTTCACTGTTATATAAAGTAATCAAAATTGACATATGTAGGGGTGTGTGTGTGTGTGTGTGTGTGTGTGTGTGTGTGTGTGTGTGTGCTGTATGCTCATTTGTGCATGTGGAGAAAACATCAAGAAAACATTAAATATTCAATATTCTCCTCTACCACTTTATGCCTTGTTTTTTTGTGACTGAGTTCTTCACTGAGCCAGGAGCTTGTTGCTCTTTTTTCCCCCACTATGCTATGGCCAGCATATAGCAGTGACTTTTCTGTCCCTGAACACCCCTCAAACTCATCATTGGGGTTACAGGGATTCTTGCTCAGATTTTTTTATATGGGTTCTAAGGACTGAATTTTGGTCTTTCTGCTTAAGCAGCAAGTCCTCTTTCCACAGAGTCATTTCCCTAGTCCTAGTGTTACAACCTAGCTGTTATATACCTTGAAGTGCATGCTAAGGTGGAAACAGGCCATTCGCATCTTATCACTGGACCTTACACATTAAACACACCCTTTCTTCAACTATTAAGCCCATATAATGATGTGGGATTCCCCTCTGTATGCTGTGAATGTGTTCGGTTAATGAATAAAGAAGCTGTTTGGGGCTATCACAGTGCAGAATAGGGTAAAGCAAGAATTTCAAGCAGAGATGGAGGAGAAAGTAGGCAGAGTCAGAGAGATGCCATGTAGCTGCCAGAGGAGAAAGATGCAGGAACTATGCCCAGTAAGCCACAGCCACATGGAGATACACAGATTAATAGAAATGGGTTAATTTAAGATATAAAAGCTAGCTAGAGAGACACTTGAGCTATTGGCCAAACAGTATTGCAAATAATATAGTTTCTGTGTGATTATTTCAGCTCTGAGTAGCTGGGAAACAAACAAGTAGCCTCTGCCAAAAATATCGTGCTAATTTCTAAAATTTCAATGCAAAGTAAATTGTCATAGGAACATTTGCAATTGTAAAGTACAATAGGGAAATTCAACGATGGTTATTGTTGTTATCACCACCACTATTATCACCATTACCACTATCACCATCATTATCCTCATTTTCTTCATCATCACCATTATCTTCACCATCAACATCATCATCATCACCATCATCATATATATTACAAAATTTTAATGCTATTGATATTTTAGAAATAAAATTCAATAATTCCATCTCAGAAATAACCAAGAGAATAGACTGACTAAATCCTAAGTACTAAGCTGCTGTACAAATGGCTTTATTCACATGGCTTATTAGATAACCAATAAATGTTAATTTTAAGGTTAACACAAGAATATAAGCTAACAGAAGACCTTAAGTCTTTTTTCTTGCAACTAAGGCTACTAACTAAATTTTATTCTAAGAATTTTGAGTTGAAAAACTTTTTTCTAAGTAGCCATCTGACTTTCTCATGGTGAAAGGGCACACTTAAATATAACAAGTGGTTGTGCTACTCCCAAGAATTGAGGATTGTGGACTGAATCCTGAGGGAAGACAGGAATGCCTTTTGAAGTCTGGCTTTGGTAGGAACTGTTGCAGGATTTTGGAAAGAGCTTGTGCACAGAGAGAAGTTGTAAAGAAGGCTCATTCTGAAGTCATATATTGGACCATCCTGTCTGTCCTGCTCACTACTGTGACAGCATGGTGTGATGTTGATTGATTGACAAGAGTTCCCTCGGCAGTAGCCAAGACCACCAGTGAAATAGCAAGCCATCTTTTCTCATTTAAGATAAGAAGCTTGGGGCTGCCTAAGAGTTCGTTTGAACCCTGGTGACATATGGTATCAAAAATGCCTACTTTAAGTGGAGAAAAGCTGCACACTCCCAACTGCAAGCTGCTGGCAGCAGCACATTGGTTATCTCTAATCTACGCAGTTGATATTTGAGACACATTGCTGAACTCAGTTCCCAGTCTCTCATTTCCTGTGTCATAATCAGGTTCTTTACATCTCTCTAAGCCTTAATTTATGGACTCTATTTTTATTACTTCTGTTTAACAGATAGTAATCGGATTCAGGGAGCTTCAGAGGCTGGCCCAAAGTCCCTCCCCTACAAATCAGCTGCTGAAACTTCACAAAATTATACTAACACTGCTCACAGCTTCCTCCTCAGCCAGAACCAGTGGAAGTTTCCATGACGGGAAGAGACAGAATTCTGATTACTGTCATGCGCAGAGCCGGTGCCTGACCCTCCTCTCAGCCACAAGGAACCCTTCACCTGCCAAGCAGTCTACATGTGCATGACCCCTGATCTCCCCAAAAGGCCTTTGTCTCTGCAAGAAGCTAATTGGTTTTCCTCAGGGTGAGTTTCCAAGGCCCTCTGACCCCATCTCTAGGTAACATCTCGAGCTCATTCTCTGGATCTGGGGCATTGTGTGAGGCAAACACGAAATACTAGAGTTTTCTCTGTCTGCTATGCTGGTGGATAGCAAGCACCCGAGATCTCGCTGTTTTCAATACACCCACCCCTTCTGCACTGTGCTAGGGTCGGGCATAATCTGGTTTCTAATGCTGAGGATCCAAACTTGGGCTCATGTTTAAGGAGCAAGTGCTCTTACCCTCTGTGCCATGTCCGTCATCTTGGTGTCACAGCCCAGTGGTTATAGACTAGGTGTCATAGCCTAGCAGTTACACGCTGTTCTCATGTCATAGCTGAGCAGATACATACTTTGAAGTTTGTGGTAAGGGAAGGAGAAGGCATTTAAAAACCTGTGATATTTTACCAGTGGAGAACTGGACCCTGCAACTCCAAGTCTCTGAGAAAAGTTTCAGTGGCACCGTCATTAAGTGATATTCACCAGTGGCTTTGGTGTGTAGATTCGGCATAGGAAGGGAACTTGCAGGGGTCAGAGGGCTGGTAGATCTCAAGACTTAAGAGAGAGACAGAGGCATAATGGAGGCCAGTTACTCCAAAGTCTAGAAGTAGCCCTTGTTCTCCATGGGCAGGTCACCTTTCCATTTGAAAACAGTTCCTAATTTACCCTCTTCTGTATATTATTGTCTGGGATCTTTCATGCTGCCTAGAGAACAGGATGTTTAGACATGTTGTTCGCTAAGCGTTGGATGAAGACTACAGTTCCTGAGGCCTCTCACTTTCCCTGTCCTTTACCTTTATCTTTCTCATCCCCTTTCCTCTCCTTTCTTCCCTTCCTTTCTCTCATTCATCTCTCTTCCTCTGTCTTTCCTCTTAATTCTCACTCTCTTTCTCTGTCTCTCCCTTCCTCCCTCTTTCCTTCCCTGCACTTGCTGGGACATGAGCCCTCCCTCTTCTCTTAGGTCACCATTGGTCAACCAGAGCTGAGTTACTGAGGAATGGTTCAAAAACTACCTGGAAAAAAGAATGAAAATAAATAACCATTGTTGGGAGGAGGCCGCTTGTTATTTCTGGCCACCTGGCTAGCTTAATTTCAAAATAACCACACAGAAACCATATTAATTAAATCACTGCTTGGCCCATTAGCTCTAGCTTCTTATTGGCTAATTCTTACATATTTGTTTAACCCATTTCTATTAATCTGTGTATCGCCACGAGGCTGTGCCTTACCGGGTAAAATTCCCAGTATCTGTCTCTGGCGGCTCCATGGTGTCTCTCTGACTCCACCCTTCTTTTTCCCAGCATTCATTTTAGCTTTCCCTGCCTACCTAAGTACTGCCTTGCTATAGGTCCAAAGAAGTTTCTTTATTCATTAATGGTAATCACAGCACACAGAGGGGACTCCCACATCAAACCATGCCTGGAATGAAATCAGGAGACTGGAATTCCATTCAGTATCCTAGGTTCAAAATGTGTGTGGTTAATACATAAGTACATACATTGCCAAGCCCATTGGGTTCCATGAAACTCACAGGTCTTGGCTCAAGAATTATTTTATAAAATTACAGGTTGCTGATATGACTCAGCAAATAAAGTCACTTGCTGCTAAGGCTGATAGAGATGAGTTTGATCTCTGTGGGACCCACCCGGTGAAATGAGAGCAATCACTTGCACTCCAGGGCACATGGCACATGCATGTTGGCATGTATACATATGCCACAGACAAAACAAGTAAGTGGATTTAATTGAAAACTTAAAAATTACTTGAAACTTCCCCACTGTAGTTTGAGAGAGAGCACCTGGTCTAAAGCTCTAATAAAAACACCACTGATGATGGCGTGAGGAGGTGCTCATGCCTATGTTTTCACCACTCCTGGGTCATGCCGCCTTTGTTACACTTATTCTGTATTTATAAATGAGAGTGCACAGAAGTAAGAGATGTGTGCAATGTTAGGAATCCACAAAGAACAATGTGATGCTGATGTGCAGATTCCAAACAGCCTGAATGCGCATCACGTTCTCTCTATTGGTTCCTGAGGTAGGTCAACTCAAATGTGGCAAATATCACCGCTACCAGCATGCAGTAGAGTCCGTCTCCCCAAATCCCTATCTGACATGAGTATCCCACTAAAATGCAAATGGACACCGTGCCTGCAGTTCTGAGGCAGTGCCTTTGTGACCCAGACCTTCCTCTCACTCCTCACATCTTGCCTTGGACACATATCCTGAGCAAGCCTGACTGCCCTGCTAAAATCGAGTGAGTACAGGAGCCAAGCCAAACCACCTCTGATCAGCGACGCTTCAACCCCTCTGTAAACCGACCATTGACACACACCGGACTCCAACCCAGAACCATCAACCCCAGCCAGATCAGCAGGGCAGCTCAGCGCTGTCTAGTGCAAACACACGAAGCGTAGGATTGTGTGCCTGACAGAGGGCAACCATTTTAAATCATTACGTTTGGCATGACTGACTATTTGTCTAGTTGGTAAAATGTCTCAGGGTTGTGAAAATGGGTTTTTATACTATCTGAAGAGAACAAGAGCAGAGTAGAGCAGATGCATGGCATTCTTGGACAGTGGAGAGGAAAAAGGATAACCTTAGAATAAGCGAGGCAGGGAAAGTTCAGACCTTATGTTCCATTTCCAGGGAGTGCCTGAGCTCACTCTCTTTTTGATATCATTAAATGTGTGAAGGAGTCAACGAGAACACAGCTCCAACAGGTCAAGAGCTGCGAAAATTAAAGAAAGTAACAAGGACTTAAAGGATAGGAGGGAGAGTGAAGGAGGAGAGAGGGCAGGAAACTGATTTAAGTACAAAATAAGAAAAAAGGAGATGAGCTGGGACGCTTCTGGGTTATTTTCAGAAGCTCTCGGTCTTTTGGGGTTAGTGAACAGGAAAGAGAAGTTGCTATCTTAGGAAGGAAAACAGAGAAGAAAGTGTGAGCAAATGTGCTGACGTCAGGTGAGCAAGGTTACGAAAGAGTGGGGGCCAGATGGGGAAAGGTGGCACAGGCGAACAGGCTGCATTCTATATATAAATCCCCAGAGTGGAATTTTACTTGGGGTGGCAGTGCTCTTGGGAATGGCACCGGATGCCGGTGAGCAGCCCTGATGCATCCAGCTAAGTCTCCTCTCTGGCTGGGAGCAGATAATCCAAAGACAGGGCTTCTTAACCTTTTCTATCCAGGTCTCGTTTTAGTCCCAGAAATTTTCACTTGATCTCTGGCATATATAGGTTTATAAAATAGGTATGCACTTCAGATATTTACATATAATAAATCATAATGGAAGATTTAATAAGCATTTTTAAAGTTTTTATTTTACAAGATATATTTTGATCATATTTTCTTTTTCTTAACTCCTCCCAGATACTCCTTACCTTCCTACCCACATAACTTTTGCACCCTTTCTAAAAAAAAAAAACAGAAAGGTCAATAAGACAAAAAATAATAAAACAAAACACACACCACCACCATCACCACCACCACCCAACAACAACAAAGCATGGGGTCCCTTTTGAGCTGGCCAACTGATTTTCCTTTCCTGGCAGGCATCCATTGCAAATAGCTTCATGAATGGGGGTGGGAGTTTGTGACCACTAAATAAATGTATTTCAAAAACAATTCTTTGGTATACATATATTTTTACCATTTATTAAAGATGAAAGCAAAATCCCATGTTAGCAGTGTGGACGTGATTGCTTGTTTCTACATGAAGAATTACATCTTGGCTGAACAGTTTTCTGCAGGATGAAGAACATATTCCGCAGTTTTTAGAGCTGATCAATACTTTGATTTTCTATTGTCAATGCTGGGAATACGACTTCACATAAACACCAAGGGCAAAATGGCCAAAGTATGTTTAGGGCCATTCCAGAAATTGATGGAAATACCATCCCAATCCCAAGCCAAACTTCACTCAATAGCTTTTGTGTGAAACTCAAGTCGGTGACTCAAATAGTAATTCTCAAGTCAAACATTCAAACAGAATTCAAGCCAAGGATCATTGACCTCAGAGGCTTACATGCTGCGAAGAGGAGGTAGGACATTAATGTAGGGTGTCTCTCCGTATGCTGTATGTTTAATTACCATTGGTTAATGAAGAAGCTGAGTTGGCCAATAGCCAGCAGAATAGAGCCAGACAAGAAATCCAAACAGAGATACAGCGAGAAAAAAAGGGCACAGTAAGAGTCGCTGGGGAAGCAAGATGTGAGGTATTAAGCTATGAACCTCGTGGTAAAATATAGAATAATAGAAATGGGTTAATCATAGTCGTAAGATTTAGTTAATAATAAGACTGAGCTAATAGGTTAAATAGTTTGTAATTAATATTAAGCCCCTGAGTGATTATTTAGAAAGAACTGTAGGAACAGGCTGGCAGAAAGAAACTGGTCCAGGGGGACTGGGCAGGACAGAGAAAAGCTCCAGCTACAGAACACTCAGTCTTTGTTTCCATAGTTAGGTTGTTAAGATTCTATAGAGCAGACCAATGTGGATTCAGTCAAGCACTACAATGTATTGCATACAGTAGCCTCAAATCTGTGCCCAGATGAACCAAGCAGTGTTCTCTAGTGGTGCACCACACGCTGGCATGTGCGGTGCAGACGATGCACAAGTGACACCAAGGCTGCCATGAGGAAATGACATGCAACATGGGTGAGCGTGGCCGGAAACTCCTCATATTCATTACTTGTTGACTTCCAATCACCTTTGGGTCCTTCTGTTCTCATGAATGTTTGTTACCAAGCACTCCGTGAGCCACACAGTCAGTTACAGGGCTCACAGTTTAAGAAGCTGTACCCTGAGTGAAGCTGTCAGGCCGAGGCAAGGTCTGCTGGGGTTGCAGGAATGAACTCTTTTTCTATGCTGATTTAAATAATAAAAGGGCAGACAAAGCAATGTCTCTGCACTTAGCTGGACACATCAAAGCATGCGATGATGACAGACTGTCCAGGTGGGGAGGGGACTACAGAAAGCTGGTGCCTGAATCTGCTTTATTGGGGCTTTTGTATGAAATTGGCTATTTTGGGTTATTGCAGGGAAATCCAGACAAAGAAAGGGCAACCGATCAGTTCCTGACATTCCCCCATTCTCTGCTGTGTGAGATTTGCAAATCCCTCAAGCTAGAAAAAAGTTCACCAAGTCTTTGGCTCTTTGAAGAGGGAGAAGCAAGAAGTCAGGCATCTTAAACGCTGTAGTGAAAAGCACTGCTGTCTGCCTAGAGCCCCTTTCGTCTGTCTGTCCATCCGCTGCTGAAGTCTCTGACTCCTGCTACCTCACTAGTGCTACTCTACTCGCATCGAGGCCAGTGACCTCAGTCTAGACTTCTTGACTACATGAAGCTGAAATGATCAGCAGTAGATGTGTGCCCTGAAGCATCATGCGTCCCAGGATTCGACATATTTGCCTGTGTGTTGTCGTTGATCTGGGCTATGTGGCCACAGTTGTTCAGTCCTGAATTATGATCAAGAGGACACAAAAATCAGTGGCCAGGATTCCAGAAAGAAGGTGTGGTAGCTGGAGCGTGAGACTTGGGAATCCTCCAAATTCCTGGTCAGTAGTTAATTACAAGCTTGACTGTTGAGTGGAGATATTAAAAAGAGAAGGAGGAAGAGGGAGAAGAGGCAGAGGAGATGATGGCTGTGCTAAGAGTGGACCCCAGAGCTCTATACCAACACAGGTATCCCCCCCCCCCCAGACCTATATCCCTAGACCTTGGCTTTTCAGGACAAGGCATTGTTGTGTAGCCTGAGTTGGCCTCAAACTTATCATCCTCCTGTCTCAGCCTCATCAGGCTGGGTCACAGATAATACACCTCTTCTTAGTACAGATATACCTTTTCTCTGCTACCTAAGCAGGACGAGTTTCTCATATTGTGCTCAGCGGTGTGGTCAGTGGTGGGTGGGCTTCCACCGCTAGGAGTTCTGTGCTGTAGGGATGGTGTTCGTGTTCTTTCTCATGATCTTTGGGCTTGGGATTCGGGAAGAGTAAGTCTTTTCCATTCAGGTCCCACTCTGACTCAGTCAACTCGCCTCCTTGAAGACAAGCTTGAGAATCCGAGCCTTCAGATCTAGGAGCAGTTATTCATTTTTTGATGGAGGAAGGTCATTGGCCTTGGCCCATTTTATTGGTTAGAGGATAGGTGGGAGGAGTAAACAGAACAGAACGCTGGGAGGAAGAGGAAGAGGAAGTGAGCTCAGACTCGACCGCTGTCCTCTCGGGAGCAGACGCCTGAGAGAGACGCCATGCTCCTGGCTCCTGGGCAGACGCACGCTAAGAAGCTCCGACCCAGGACGGACATAGGCTAGAATCTTCCCGGTAAGCGCACCTAGGGGCGCAACACAGATGATTAGAAATGGGCTAAATTAATAAGTGAGAATTAGCCTAGAAGAGGTTAGATAGAAATGGGCCAAGCGGTGTTTAAATAAATACAGTTTGTGTGTTGTTATTTCGGGCATAAGCTAGCCATGCAGGCGGCTGGGGTGCTAGGAACGCAGCCCCGCCGCCCCTATTACTACAATTTTTGTTATTGATTTATTTCATTTTATCTTTGTTTAATTCTTATTTATTTGCCTATATGCTTACTGTTTATCCTTCTTTTGTAGCATAAAGATTATGAAGAGTAAAGAGCAGAGTGATTTAAGCTGGTGGACAACCTTGGGCTTCAAAGACTTAGTCACTGACCTAGCCAAGCTTTTATTCAGTAACCAGCAGTAGAATACAAGGTTCTCCCCATAGGCCTTTTAGATGGTGGAGTTCAGCATCCCTGTTTAATGCGACACAGTATTTGGAAATCTTGAGGAAGAGGCAATGGACTTGAATGTGCACATATTCAATGTGTCTGTGTAAAAAAAAAAACAAGATATTTTATTAAAATTTAATCTTTAGTAAATATATTTTGTCTTTATTATTTTGGGTGTATGTGTGTGTGTGTGTGCATGCACCTACTTGTTTATATGTGTAGTATATACATGCAGTGCCTGCTGAGACCTAAGAGAGCTCATATCCCTTGGAACAGGAGCTACATGAGTTGTGATATCGGTACTGGGAACTGAATTCAGGTCCTCTGAGTCAGCAGCGGGTGCTCTTAATTCCTGAGCCATTTATTTGGTCCCATATAATAGTCTCTCATAATGTATATCATACTGGAAGTCAACATAAAAGATGTGTTTTAGAAACCCATGTCTCTGATTAGTGACTTCAAGTTTATAGCTAAGCTTTTGGAAGAGTGTTTGATCAAACTCAGACGAGAAGATGCAGGTACTCTTGAGTAGGTCCTATACTTGATCCTAAAGGGCCTGGTGCAGACGGCCTCCTGTAAGAAGTGGGGATCTGGTTTGACACAGATGAAAAAGCTTTGAGTTGCTTCATTCCTGTCAACTTGACCTTGGATAAGTGTGTGATCCTTTGGATTCATGGATGTCCTATAGGCAGCAGCCTGAACTATAAGTCACTCAGGTGCCATGTGGCTTAACTAGCCCACACAGAAAGAAGACTGGCTTTTCCATAGTTTAAAGATTGAGAGGGAAAAAAGCTGATCCATCACGTCCTTGCAAACATTGGTCCACTTGCTGCTAATTTTCCCAGAGTTCCTACAAATACAAAGCAAGATTTCCTGAGAGAGTGTTCCTAGCCCCAAGTGACATTGCTGCAATATTGTGCAGTGTGCACATATATTTAAAGTGGTGCTCTTGGGCAAGATAATTATTTGGGGTCCATCTGAATCACTTTTAAAATGTGATCTGAAATTACAGCTGTGAGCCAAGCTAATTTTCCTTAATCCATATCAAAAATCTTAAGTGTCCAAAGTTGTACTTCAGCAGGAAGTCAGCAGCTCGCTCTCTGTGTAAAAGGTGGTATCCTAAAATAAATTCTGTCCCGAAAAGTGTCCAAGCTGAGGATTTCCACAGACCAAAGAAGTGGAAAAATTAGGGCAATGTGGGACCTGAAAACAGCAGCTTCAATCTACTGTGAGCTGAGGCGTCCTAAGCAGAACTGAGTACCATATAAAATAAATCTGAACCAATTACAAAAAGAAACATTTAGGTGAAAATTGATTCGATAACGTGAAATTCCCATTGCAATTAACTTCACTTTTAGAGCTCAGTTTATGGCTTCATTAGAATGGTGACCAGAAGAGAATTTTATCCCTGAGGTATCCCTACTGCACCCCACCCCAACATTTAAATCAGGTTTCTGCCTGGTTCCTCATGCAGGGTCTTTCTCCCCACTGATCCTAGTAGTTTTAAGGACCTTTAGCGTGGGTTTTCTGATACTATTGTGTCCATTCTTTCCCCTTAAAGAAAAAAAAATCACTGAAATCTCAAAAAACAGTCTATAGATCCATCAAAGGCTTTCAGATCATTCTGGTATTTTCCATGCCCTTTACATCCAGCAATTTTCCAACTCATGCTGAAATTCCTCAAGAAATATCCCAGCATGGCGAGGAGAAGGCACATATAGAGATGAGCTGTCTGAACACAGTGATGCAGTGGCTAAGGGGGGGTAGGAACAGGACACATGGCACCCGTGCGTGGGTCATGTAGTAAGTAGGCAGCACCTCACGATGCAGAATATACTAGCCTGATATACTCACACTGAAGATGCAACAGAAGTCTGAGTTCTCTCTCTCTCTCTCTCTCTCTCTCTCTCTCTCTCTCTCTCTCTCTGTGTGTGTGTGTGTGTATAAGTGCAGGTATATATGTGCATGTATTCTCAAACACTCACAGGCACAGAGAATAGAGTTCAGCCTCTAGTGCCCTGTCTATCACCCTCCACCTTATTTTTATTTTTTATTACTTCTTTGAGAATTTTGTACAGCATATTCTGATCATATTCACCCCCTTTCCCTCAGTTATTTCCTGCTCCGCCTCCATGCCTACCCACCCAACTTGGTGTTTTTGGTTTTTGTTGTTGTTGTTGTTTTTAATTTTTCCAGACCAATTCATAGTGCTCAAGTATTCTTCCACATGTGGTCTTCCACTGGTGTTTTGTTGTGTTACCAGGATAAAATCCTTAGAGAAAATTGTTCTATCCTCTCTCAGCAGCTAACAACAATCAATAGCTCTGGAAACACTGTCTTCTGAGCACAGCATGGCAGTTGCACATGTGAACTCATAACAGTCGTGACAGTTGTACAAGACCTGTGCAAGCGCAAGCCAGACCAAACTCCAGCACACAGAAAAGGGGTTGGGCACACAATGCTACCTTAGTTTTTGAGATAGGGTCTTTCACCTGCCCGGAGCACGCTGTTTTTGCAGACTGACTGCCAGCAAGTCCCCTCCCATCTCCATCTATCCTGTCTGGGGCTACAGAATTGAACCACTGTGCCATGCTTTTCCATGGGTGCTGGGGATCCAGACTTAGGTTCCCAAACTGAAATGTCGAAGACTTTGTCTATTGATCTATCTCCCTGCCTAGGTTCTTTTGTTTGTTTGCTTGGGTTTTTTTTTTGTTTTGAATTCTATGAATTAACATATAATAATGCTTCCTTATGATGGTTTTGTGCTTGTACATCACTGCACTTTTCTTATGTTCACCCTAGTACCGCATTTTCTCCCTTCTACTTGGTTAGCATCACCCCTTTGGGTTCCCTAGTGTTTTCCTTTTGAAATAATGCTACTTGGATGAGTTCTGTGTTTTCCTTTCCTTGGCTCTTCATCTTTAAATTAGATTTATTCTACATGAAACACACAACAATGCCTTTTCTTCCCTTTACAGCCTCACTCCCTCTCCCTTCCTTTATTTAAATATTGATTCCTTTTATGTATGATATGAGAGAAGCATGATATTTGACCTTAGAGTCTGGTTTATTTCATTTAACATGATCTCCAATTCCACCCACCTTCCTAAAAATATCAAAATTTTGCTTTTAATGTTGAATAAAACTCCACTGTGTATATAATCCCATATACTTTAAAGATTTATTATTTTATGTGTATGAATAGTTGCCTGCATATGTGTAAGTGCCCCCAAAGACAGCACTGGAACTGGAGTCACAGATGGTTGTGAGTCACCATGTAGGTGCTGGGAACTGAACTCAGCTCCCCTCAAGAGTAGCAAGTACTTTTAACCACTGAGCGATCTCCCCAGCCCCCATATCCCCTATGTTCACAAAACTCTTAACTGCACCAATAGAAAGAGCCCTTTAGCCTTCCATGGCTGGTGCAAACCAGGAGAGCGCTTTCTCCATTGAGTGCAGACTATGAAGCCAGGTCACAGAAGATAGTCTTCTGGATCAGAGTTTCAGGAGAGTCGGCAGTTAAGTTAGAGCCATGCAGAACTGCCCTTGCGTCTCTTTTCCTCTCCTCTGTCTGAGGAAAGATTAGAGGGGCTAGCAAGCCCTGAGAACAGGAAGGGGAAGTCCTTCACTTAGCCACTTTGTTCTGCTTTGCATTTCATCTTTATGATGCTCACATTGTGTTTCAAAATGTCTGTTCCAGTGGGGAAGGAAGGACTTCTGTTTGATCCAATAGCACTAAGACTCAGGTGTCTTGGATTTGAATTCTGAATTACCTTGGGAACAGTGACCCTGAATGCATTCCTTGTCTCTTCTTTCTCATAATTTATCATTTCTACAATTGAGAGTGTTGTAGACTGTGATGTCTTAGTTTATGTGGGAAATACTATATGTGGATTTTTGTGGGAAATTCATAAACCACACTTGTAATTCAGATCCAGATGCTGCTGAGTAAGTGTTAGCAGTCACTCCAGGTAAACATTTCTAGAAGCTTTGAAAGGCTTGAAGGCTCTGTGGGAGGTATCCCACAGTTGTACAGCTTTTGTTGGCTTGATTGATTTTTCTTTTTCTTTCTTTTCTTTTCTTTCTTTCTTTTTTTCTTTCTTCCCCCTCCCACCCTCAAGTCCAGCATTCTTAGATCTACTTGTGCACTGTAGCTTGGTGGTTGGAGGAACAGAATCTTCGTCTTTTTGTGAACATACCAGACTTTAGACTCTGATTTACTTAGCACAAACTATTATGGGTCCACCATTTTCAAACAATTCTTCCTTTGACTGTATACATACACCTACGAATGATGCACTCTTTGAAAATTATATGCCATGAGTACTTTGCCTCAGCCTGGTGCCTGAGTGAAAGGATCATTTAGTCATTTGACATTCTCCTGGTTCAGGTACAGTGAGAGAAGAAGGAGTCTCGTGATCAGGGCTCAAAGCCATGCCTCCCTGGGTCTAACCAAGCTCTCCTGAATAGTTCTCTTGGCCATTGCATCTGATGTTTGGAAAAACTTAGTCATTAGAACAGGCTGTAACCAGCTCCACATAGTCCAGATCTCTGGGATCTCTTGTTACTCATTCTCATACCATGTCAGTAGATTATACAATTGTTCAACTCCATTATCCACCCTCATCCCTAGGAAAATCTGCTCAGGGTGCAGCCTTCTGGGATTTTTGCCAGGCTCCAAGGTCTAAATTACTCCGTCAATCTGTTTCCTGTCAGCAGAACTTGACTTAAAGACCAAGACTTCTACTTGCTTGCGAGAAGTTCTTACTCAGAACAAAGATCATCTCATTTTCTTGTTGCTTTTTCTGCCACACTGAGTGGATGCTATGCCCTCTGACCTAAAGAAACTCTCCATGCACACAGGTGGACATTGGCAGAATCGGATTCAACTTGACCTAATTCTGGTGTGTTCGATATGATTTTAAAAATCTCTAGCCATCTACTTTGAACTACCCTTAACTTTTTTTTTAACCACACAATTTATTGTGTGTGTGCATACGGATGCCACTACACACACATGGAAGTCAGAGGACAGCCTGTGGGCGCCATTTCTCTCCTTCAACTATGTGTGGTCCAAGGATTGAACTTTCTTGGTTGTGGAGCTTGAGGGGAAGTGTCTTTACCCACTGGGTCATCTCATCAACACTAAGCCTTACTTGACAGTCTTTGTTCAGTTAACTAAATATAATAAAAATTCACAATGTGAGTTCCCAGTAGAACATCCCCATTGTCTCAGTGTTTGGGTGCACCCCTCGCGGTCCTGAGTTCCTTGCTTGTGCTCTCTCTCCTTCTGCTCCTGATTTGGACCGTGAGATTTCAGTCCTGTGCTCCAATGTGGGTCTCTGTCTCCTTTCATCGCTTGCTGAAGGTTAATATTCAGGAGGATGCCTATATGTTTTTCTTTGGGTTCTCCTTATTTAGCTTCTCTAGGATCACTAATTATAGGCTCAATGTCCTTGGTTTATGGCTAGAAACCAAATATGAGTGAGTACATCCCATGTTCCTCTTTTTGGGTCTGGCTTACCTCACTCAGGATAGTGTTTTCTATTTCCATCCATTTGTATGCAAAATTCAAGAAGTCCTTGTTTCTTACTGCTGAGTAGTACTCTAATATGTATGTATATATTCCATACTTTCTTCATCCATTCTTCCAAGACCAGCTGGCCTGGGTCTGGAAAAGCCTGGGATAAAACTGGACTCTCTGAACATAGCGAACAATGAGGACTACTGAGAACTCAAGAACAATGGCAATGGGTTTTTGATCCTACTGCACGCACTGGCTTTGTGGGAGCCTAGGCAGTTTGGATGCTCAACTTACTAGACCTGGATGGAGGTGGGGATTCCTTGGACTTCCCACAGGACAGGGAACCCTGATTGCTTTTCGGGCTGGGGGGGGGCTTAATTGGGGGAGGGGGAGGGAAATGGGAGCGGTGGCGGGGAAGAGACAGAAATCTTTAATAAATAAATAAATTAAAAAAAAATTCACAATGTGAATAAGACACCACATTCCATTGTGAACATACTGCCTCTCCTGTCCTCTCAACTTTAAATAAGTTCCATCTATCCACTTTCTTTCCTCCCCTAGAATAAACCATCAGTCTTTTAGGAGACATCATCACACGAAAGGCCCAGCTGTGATTTGAGGTATTACCACAGATCTGACACCTGGTTAGGACGCAAAGCCACCATACTTTCTTTCCCCATGGGAGGCATAAAGCAATCCAATTTTTATTCCCACATGGGTGGGATGCTTGCTTAAAGCATTCAGCCCTCCCACTTTGCCTCTGAAAATCAAGCTGTGTTCACCAATTCCCTTGTCAGGTTTTAACCTTTAAACTCTGCTCCTGATCCATGGGAAGGGCATACAAATCAGGACACATGTCCACATCCACACTGCTCTGCCCACACCGCCACTCATACACATCCCATATTTGCTCATCACAAGCACACTGATACTGTTGTGCCAACCCCTTCCTCAGAGATGGGATTTACATAGCAACAGATACTGTTGTCCCACTCTCTTCCTTAGAGATGGGATTTACATAGTGACAGATACTGTTGTACCACTCTCTTCCTTAGAGATGGGATTTACATAGTGACAGATAGTGTTGTACCAACCCCTTCCTTAGAGATGGGATTTACATAGCAACAGATACTGTTGTACCACCCCCTTCCTTAGAGATGGGATTTACATAGGGACATACTATTATAACAACCCCCTCCTTAGAGATGGGATTTACATATCAACAGACCTGGTGAACTTCATTCAGTCTTCCCTCCTTCTTTTCTCCAGGAAGTCAGGGTCACTAAGAAACATGGTTTCTATGTGGCCTTCTGAGCTAGCACCTGCTCCTTCATCCTCAGTCCCTCCAGTCCTCATCTGGCCACAATGTTCCTCATGCCTCTAGTATTCATGGCCATGTGACAATAAGGGGACAATATGCGATATGTACTGTGTTAGCACCCACGTCACCAAAGTACACCAAGACAAGATGCTCCTTTTCCAAGTTAAATTTCCAGTTGAGAATTTTAGACAGCACGCATTTTAAATTCTCCCACAGAATTTAAAGAGGTCAGCCCAGTCTATTCAAGGCACCGATGGGGTTTACAATGATCTCACTCCCCTTTCGTTATACACGCTCTCTATGTAAATTAATTTTCAAACTTCCAAAGGTAGCCCTTCAAAAATATACTTACTTAAACACATGCAGCACACATAGATCTGCACCACCAACTTCTGTTCTAATGGGACTTACTTGAATGTCCCTGAATGGATTTTTTTTTTTTTTAAATAACGTGAGAGACTTGTATGATAGTGGCTAGAGGTTTGTGTCATGGCAGGCGGCATGTTCTAGAGTCTGTCAAATCTCACGATCTTTACCATGTGCAAACAGTGACCCCTTTAAGAGTGCTGCAATAGCCGACCATACCAAAAGAACTAAGAGTAGCTCAGGGGGTTTTGTAAGCAGGTAAAAACAATCATTGTTAATTTTCTGTGTCGACTCGACTTTGGGAGGTGCTGAGCTACATTATTCTTGCTGGTCACACTGTTCATTGCCTTCTTTACTGGGTCAGTCTTTGTTTCTCATTCTAAAGCCCCTGTCCAATGAAGTCTGCTCTTTGTGTGATGCCAAGGATGTACTAGAGCTAACTGATGCAGTTGTCCTCTGCTAACTTAACCGTAGACCATTTTGCTGTGACTCCAGCTGAGCCAAGCTGGGCCTGGAATCCCAGGAGGCCCCTTGGGAGCTGTGTCTCCTAGTCCTCCTTACGTGGTGTGCATAGTTTTGAACTTATAAGCTCAAACAACAGAGGAAGGATTGTGCTGTGTGGAGCTTCCAACAACCCTGAGGAATCCAGAATTAGAGGTAGGGAGCTACGGATAGAAGCCAGAGCCTAATGCACAATAGCCAAACAATATGCAGCTATATTGCCAGCCTTCAGTGTCTTAAAAATATAAAAATGCTTTTAAGGGACAAGTAATAACTGTCTATTTATAGGTCCATGTGATACTTTTATCTATGTATGCTCTGTAGAGAGGGCCAGCCAAGCCACATACAGCCATCTCCTCTTTTGTTGTTGAGTAAGAATATTTAAAATGAATGTTTCTAGCATTTTATGAAGCACACAATACACCATTGTTAAAATGGGTGAGCATGTGGGGAAGCAGATAACTGACACTCAGCAGGGACATATTTAATGGAGCTGCTGATCTTGGCCTGCTGCCCTCTAGCTTCCATTTCTACAGAGAGCATAGCACAGCAGCGAGGGCCGAATGAATGTGTGCTGTGCTTTGAATGTTAGATCTGTGTGTAGACTTGTGTGATCAAACACTCCGTTTTCAGGTGGAGGCACTTTTCCAGATTGGGGAACCTTTACGAGGTGAAGCTTTGTTAGAGGACTTGAGTCGCTAGGAGTCTGGGGAGTCTGGGTGTGTTATAAAAATATCAGTTTAACATGTGTTACATTCCTTTAAGCTATGGAATATTTGTTTCTTTAACATTGTAAAGCTGTGTTACTTTGCCTGCCTAAAACACCTGGTTGGTCTAATAAAGAGTTGAACAGCCAATAGCTAGGCAGGAGAAAGGATAGATGCGGCTGGCATATAGAGAGAATAGGAGAAGTCTTGAGAGAGAGAGAGAGAGAGAGAGAGAGAGAGAGAGAGAGAGAGAGGAGGGAGGAGTTGGAAAAGGAGAATAAAAGGAGAACATCAGGGGGCCAGCCACTCAGTCACACAGCCAACCAGGGTATAAGAAGGAAATAAAAATATGAAGCAAAATGTAGTTAAAGAGAAAAGGGATAATTTGAGTTCGAAAAGCTGGCTAGAAACAAGCCAAGTTAAGACTAGGCATTCATAGTTAAGAATAAGTAACCATGTATTTATTTGCAAGCTGGGTGGCAGGCCCCCAAAGAGAGAAAAACAACAGCAACAACAACAACTACAGGGGTGTGCTTGAGACTTACTACCAAAGCTTCGCTTCCTCTTCTCCTTCTTCTTACTAATGTGGATGCAGTGTGATAGCCAGCTTCTTGTTTCTGCTGCCATGGCTTCCCTTCCATGATGGGCAGTTTCCCTCACGGATGGTGAGCCAATATAAACACTTTCCCCCTTAAGTTGCTTTTATCAAAACTATTTTATCATAACAATGAAAAAGCAACTAAGACAGAAGTCTCCATCTCTTCCCCTCAACCCTGACAGAGATGGTCTGCACCATGCAAAATAAAGGACGAAAATACAAACAAAATCTCCAAACAAAGAAGCAAGTAAACACAAATAAAAACCTGAAAACAGTCAACCCACATCAAACCTTCACAATTTCATCTCTGGGATACACATCCTCCATTCCTCCTTGATGTTCTCGGTGTCACAGAAAGTCAGTTCTTCTACCACCAGGACCTTGCAAGGCCCAGTGACACCTGCTCTTTGAAAACTAATTTTCACATAAAGAAAGGATAACAATGGTAAGTTGAGAGTAGGATGGGGTGATGGAACCAGCTGGATTATCTACAAAAGTCTAAGAGAGTGCCAAAAATATAGTCTTGGGGAAATGTAGTCATAAAACAAGGTTTAAATGCAAGACTTAAAATATATTTGAAAAATTTATAATGAATCAAATATCAAAATGTTGAATCAAGGAAGAGTAAACAAGGCTGAATTAACTTGCCTTAGGATCTACTGTGACTAGGAGGAACACCATAAGATGTCAAACTGCTTATGTGCAAAGTATGTGGTCTAAAAGACAAGCTAACAGCAGCCTTGGGTGAGGGACTCCATATGAGTGGAACTATAACTGACCAAGCAACAGTAAATTCTGCGTTCAGGTAAGTTTTCTTTGGTCAAAGCTGTTTCAGAGCAAGAGTCAAATTCATCCAATGGCTTAGAATTTTATGTTCATTTAAGAAGTATCCTCTACTGGAAGGTGTACAACTGCCTTTGAGAGCCAGGGATTGGTATTAACACCAGAAGTTTGCATGGTAAGTTATTTCTCTTTGAGTTATAAGGAAGTCCAGTGCTTGGTTGGGCAAACATTTTACCTCTCTAAGGTTTGTTGCCCTCACCCAAAGAATACTGTTATGATAGCTCACACATGCTGAGAATATAAATGAGTTCAAAGGTATGGCACAGAAAAACCTGTCCCTTCTCCAGTTGGCCAGACAGCATGCTTCATTTCCTAAACGTACTTTCCAAACCAGAGTTACTGTATGGATGTTACTTCTCAAAGTAAACCTTATAATAAGTCAAAAAAAAAAACCTTTGTACTCAAGAACAGAAGCAAAATAGGAGCTTCACAGAGAAGTAAAAACACACACTCACACACAAGAGAGAAAGAGAGAGAGAGAGAGAGAGAGAGAGAGAGAGAGAGGGATTGAGAGTCTGTAGGATGTGGTGAGATAAGAAACTTAGAATTTAAGGGGGAAAGTTCTTAGAAATGTCTGTGTATTTCTTTCAAGAGACTGAAATATAAGATTGGGTTCCTTATTTTATTTTGAAACCCTTTATTTTGTTTTATAGGGCTATACCTTGAAATTTTCCATAAGTACTAAGGATTATCTGTCTATTGGCCTAAAGAAAACTATACAATCTATATAAATTTTCAACATGTGCACAAATATATATTTATATAAATGTGTATTGTGTGTCTGTGTGCATGTATATAGTGATTATCAAACATGGCACTAGGAGATGCTAAATAAAGTATTTAACTGGTAACTGGAATTATGATATGAATTATAATCCTAATGTTCCTGAGTAAATTTCCCTCATTTCATTGGATACATCCCACGCATACGTCACCAGGGTAGCGTAGGAATAGGACATTTATTTTAAAAATGATTATTTTGTCCTTCTGAATATTCCTTCTACAGTTCACTTCAGGAAATGTATTTAATTATAAAGAAAAGTATTTGAGTTTTACATTCCTGATGAGATGGAAAATCGGCATGGGCAGGAGGTGCCTCCCCTCAGGTCAGCCCTAGAGATACTGGGGAAATAAAAGGAGGAGAGACTCCGGACAAAATGTGAATCCATAATTATATGATGCCTCGTGTGTGTGTGTGTGTGTGTGTGTGTGTGTGTGTGTGTGTGGTGTTATAGTAGGCTGAGGCTCAACTGATTGGGAAATTAGGCATTAAAGAAGGTATTTCTAGGGCCTGGAGAAAGCTCAGGAGTTCAGAGTCCTTACTGTCTTCCAGAATACATGAGTCAGGTTCCCAGAACCCTGGTTAAAGAGTGAATGCAAACAAGGGTATGGATCCAGGGACTCAGAGTCTTCTCTGGAATTCTAAAGCTGGTGGATTGTGCCTATAAGAAATATCTCTATACTGCACATTTACTACCTCAAGTGAGCTAAATGATCTCTTACTTTGCAGAACAGTTTATTAGAATGGCTAGGAGCACCTGAGGTCCCATCCCTGACTAAAATTTGGGATGTAGATTAATGACAGATGTTGGATCCATCATGTTAGACATGATAACATGGGAAGAACCAGACAAAAATGACTACATCCCCTGAAGGTTACAAGTAATTTATGGAAAAAAAAAGTTAGATAGAAGACTGTGTAAAATCCATAAAACATGCACTGAAAAGTGGGAAGACATTGGAGCCATAGTCAGGAAAAGATGTCTTAGATTAGAAACAAGCAGAGAGTTTGCTAGCATCAAATGCTTCATAGATAAAACATTCAGTAGATAATGTAATATTTTACCAGAAAGAGCAGAAGAATGGATGAGCAAGGAGAAAGATCCTAAGACATCAGCGCTTGGGGGCATAGAGGGCAACTTGGAAAAGTGTCCCTCGGCCATGGATCTTTGAGCTGCCAGCTACTGAGAAGTCACCCCCAGCTGAATGCGTGAGCTCAGCCAAGGCTTCTTTAGAGTGGAAAAAAAGCCATCTTCACTGTGTCCTTCTCCTTCTCTCATTCCTGACCAAGAGAATACATGGACATAAAATTAAAGAAGAAAGAACTCTTGGGCTGGTGAGTTGTGTCAGCAGGGAAGGCCACTTGTTTGTTGTGAGGGCCTGACTTCATCATACTGTGCTTGGAGAGAACTGACAGTTGCCCTCTTGATGGAGGAAGGTCATTGGTTAAATAAAAAGAAACTGCTTGGCCCTCATTGGTTAGAAGATAGGTGGGAGGAGTAAACAGAACAGAACACTGGGAGGAAGAGTAAGTGAGCTCAGACTCCACAGCTCTCCTCTCGGGAGCAGATGCCTCAGAGAGACGCCATGCTCCCAGCTCCCAGGCAGACGCACGCGATGAAGCTTCAACCCAGGATGGACATAGGCTAGAATCTTCCTGGTAAGACCGGTGCTCACAGATTATTAGAGATGGGTTGATCCGGATATCAGAATTAGCCAGTAAGGGCTAGAGCAAAAGGGCCAAGCAGTGTTTAAATGAATACAATTTCCGTGTAATTATTTCGGGTAAAGCTAGCCTTGGGGGCGGCCGGGTGCCTGGGACACAGCCCGCCGCTCTTATTACTACACCCTCTGACCTCCATGTGTGTGTTCCTTGGCACTGTGGAACTCTATAAAATAATAATAATAATAGTAATAATAATAAACAACAATAATAAAAACTTTGGGGCAACTACATCTTACGGTTAGTTGTTACATTCTAGGGGGAAAGTTGAATTCTGTGTGTGTGCCAAGAGACACTTTTGAATGAAAACAATAAAACTCTTCACAACCCACACTGACTCATTCAAATAACCATCCACTCATTTTCCCCTAATGCAGGTTAACCATCTACTGTTTGTCAAGTATCACACAAAGCACTAAGGGTCTAACAGTGTGTGAGGCAGGAACAGCCACTTAGCTCTATGAGCATCATCCTCTTGTCTAAACCCCTGGAGGAACAGAACTTGCGCTCAAGCTGGAGGCTTGTCAGGCACATACACACACAGAGAAATGTTCACATATACTCACATACAGACATACATGTTTAGAACACACACACTTCCATATTCAGAGACACACCAATATAAACACATTCTCAGGTAGCTACATAGAAATGCATGTGCACCCACATACATGCAAATGAAGATATACACATGCATGATGCACACACAAACCGCACATACACACATTCAAGAAACATAACCCACACACTGAGCCTAACCTATAGATGCACATTCACAGACATGCAGAGACACAGTGATTTGTGTTCATAACACACTTTTGCATGCCACATAGACAGAGATAAAAATAAGTGATATGGTGAAGGAAGGAATGGAAATATGTGAACACTAGAATGCCTGTGCACTCTCAGAGATCCAAATGTGACTGTTTAAAACCTTAACTTCCTTTAATAAAGGACCCAATCACATAAAGATCCTTATATAAAAGAGCACATGCACGTGTGCACACACACACACACACACCACAATCTTGCCTTTTAAAATATGTATTGCATATTGTACAATGAAGCCACTGATCACAAGTCAAGAGTGGTATCAACAAGATGCCCAACAGGGGTAATTTTCCTTTTATCAGAGTGAGATGACCAAGACAAACTGGGGCTCTCAGGAAGGAAACTTTGAACTACTGAGATTTAGACCCTCCGGAGCTGGCATTAACCTTTGAGCTCCATGAACTCCATTCCTCACTTCATAGCCAGAGCTGTCAAGTTCCACTAGGCCAGTAACCAGATGGGTCCTGCTCAGAGCACTGGGGCAGAGTGAGCTAAACTTTGGGAGGTCAGCTGAGGTCCTGAGTACCCCAGAGGGATCCTGGTGTGAATTTCCACTCTGCTCCTCCATGCTGGCATCAGTTCTGGTGTCCATATGTCTGGGCATACATAGAAGCTGAGGCAGAGAAACTCGTGAGGATTGCCAAGGCCCCAGAATACTAAAAACAGTTGCTATATTCTGTTGCCATGACAACCCACTCAGGAAAGAACCTAGGTGCCAGACTTAGATTTTTGTTGTTGTTTCTTTCTTTTTGAGTCCCAGAGGAGGATCAAGATGAGTTGATAACTCTTTGATTGCTACTGCAAGAGAGGAAAGAGAGAGACAGAGAGACAGAAAAAGAGGAGAGAGAGAGAGAGAGAGAGAGAGAGAGAGAGAGAGAGATTTGCCTTGCCCTATTGCCCTATCCAACATCCAAGGCCAGCCCCTTACTCTGGGGATAGATAGGGACCCAGCTACAGCTGATTTTATTTCCTGTAGAGGCAGAGGCCTGTGGGAAGCATGGCATCATGGAAAATAACAGTTTTGTAGAAGCCATCTTAGCTATGAAAGCCCGAGTTAATTCTTTTGGCCTACTTCCCCAGCATGTCTGAGACTCCCTGCTTCATCCATCTCCTCTGACTTGATTTTAACCAAATCATTGCTCCTCTTGCAAAGGAACTCACTACAGATTCAGCAAGAGTAACTTCTCTGGGAGATAGAGAGCCAGGCCTCCATTAAAGGCAAGGAGGAAGTTCCCATGGGTATGAGCAATGTTGGGCTATTTGGAGCTCTCCTGAGAGCTAGCCTTTCTTTGAACACTACTCAACTTCCTCCAGGAAATGATTGTCCACATTTGTAACATTTAAGTTCAAGTTGCATGGCTGATACCCACACAAAACTGAAAAAAATCTGCAACAGTCTCATCTTGCAAATGATATAGGGTAAGGCAGTGGGTTCTATATGACTAACACAGGTACTTCCCCAAACTAAAGTTTTGAAATCCCAGTGTTATGAGTGGCCTAACTCCTTAAACGTTGTTGGCCAGGAAGGCTATACAGACCCCCTGAACAATAAATGATATTGTCATTGATGCTAGTTGCTTTCCAGAACTGATGCTAAGTCCCTAGTGAGGAAGACAAGGCATGCTTTGGTGACATGACTTAGGGAAATGAGATGAGGAATGAGCTGGAAGAGTCCTCCCTGAAGTCTAGCTCATGTAGACCTATGAAGTTCTACTGAGGTTGCTGGGAATAATTATGAGTGGAAATCCCATTCAGCTATGGATTCTTCATGTTCATGATAGAAATGCCAGTTGAGATGTGTCAGTTAGTATAATAAGGTACAAGTATGTGTAGATAAAATCAGTTTTCTCTGATTTGTTTTACTTGAAGGCCTGGTGCACAGGAGGTAAATTCAGAATCAGTCCTGGGAGCTTAGAGAAACCTGTGGCCAGGGAAGTTCTAGGCACCAATGAAAAGCCACTAGCTATTGTCTCAGTAAATGAGTGTGGTGCACTAGATGAAGAGCTTCCCAACATTTGCATTTAGGTTCTCACTGATGGCACAGTTCACTTGGATTGTTTCCCATTTTCATTCTCTGAGTTTTCCCCACTAGCATTTACAGCAAAAGAAACACACTGGGACTCACCTCACTGAGAGCTGTGCTCCAGGAATAGAGGAATAAGATAAGAAAGAAACAACCATCCAATACTGCTCTGGAACAATGCTCTTGTACCCTGTAAAGATTTGTCACTTGTTTTCGCTTAATAAAATGCTGATTGGCCAGTAGCCAGGCAGGAAGTATAGGTGGGATGACCAGAACAGAATTCTGGGAAAAGAAAATGCTCAATCTGCAGTCATTACCCAGACTCACAGGAAGCAAGATGAGAATGCCTCACTGATAATAGGTACCAAGCCACATGGCTAATGTAGACAAGAATTATGGACTAATTAAGATATAAGAACTAGTTAATAAGAAGCCTGAACTAATAGGCCAACCAGTTTATAATTAATGTAGGCCTCTGTGTGTTTCTTCGAGACTAAACGGCTATGGGACTGGATAGGATAGAAACCTCTGTCAACACAATACTCCACTAGAGCTATAAGGACCATTGCCAGCCTTCTTTGTCCCTTTCTCTGAAGCACACTGAAGAGCAGAGGGAGGTAAGAGCCAGAAGTTGTGGAGTGTTGTACATCAGCTCTTCCAGGATGCCAAGTTTTCATCTAAAAACATGAGATGCAAAAGGGAAGTGAAACATCGGAGTATTTTAGGACTGGGTGTTTACTATGAGGTAAAACAGCAGAATGTTCTAGAAGGAGATAAACACTTCGTCCTACAGAGAAGTTCTTTAAGACAAGAGGCAAACAACTCAGAAAATAGGCTCGGGAAGCACCTGAACTAGAGAAAATACACTTACTCTCTCCCTCCCCAAGAATATTCAGGCATTAAGGACTGCTGAGAGTCATTGTCAAACAAGCCAACATCAAAGATACTCTCAGAGACGCTCAGCCACTAGAAGAAGCAGAGGCCAATCCAGATGCCTGAAAGAGACTCTAACCAGCTGAGTCACCAGCTTGTCAACCTAGTGAACTCCCTGCAAACTGTGCAGTGTCCTGTCGGGAGCCTCTCCCCCATGTTCCTTCAAATAACCCAATAAAACTCATTGGTCCACGACATTTGCCTCTAATGCTATTTATTCTTGGTCTATCATCAGTTCCCTATATGGCGTCAATAGACATTTGTCAAAATCTACCCAGAATAGTATCACATTAGTATTCTGGAGCTCGTTATTTGGTGTAAGCTAACTGGCCAGGAAGATCCACTTGTCTCTGCCTCCCCAGAATGAATATTACATATGTGAACTTCCAGGCCCAGCTTTTACAAGGATGCTGATGATCTGAACTCAGTGATTTACACATTGAGCTCCCTTCCATATATGTGTGTATGTGTATACATATATTTATACATACATATATAACATATGGACATATATCTCACAATATCTCAGAGGCATATGTACAGGAAAGGAAAAATGCCCTGCTATGAACCCAGACTAATGTACTGCCACTACTGGGATTCTACTTCTGGAAGAATTCATTACTAACCGCTTGCCATTCCACCTCTGCTGACCTATGACCTCTACCAACAGACCTGTATGTACTGTGTAATCTTATTTTGAACCCCATTATCAGTAGATCAGCAATTTAGCACATTTGTTTTATTTTTGTCATTGCAAAACTCATTGGCTCACATTATCTCCTCTCTGTACTGGACACTGATGCCTCTACTGAAGTTCTTTCTCTTGACTGGAAAATGGGTTTCAATTGTCCTATATTGCACTCTCCCAAACCCCATGTTGGTTCGGCTCAATCCAATCTCAGCATTAATCATAACTCAACATGATTCCTGCCAAACGGAACTTGGAGCTTTCACATTTATATCCTAGCACTCTGCCGTGCTTGCTCAACCTCACTTTGTTCCCCGCTTTTTGGCAGTCCGTCTCTGTGTATTTCTGTCTCAGGTGGGCTGTACTGTACTGAAACTTTCTGTCTGGTCTAGTTTCACTGTGATCCAATCCTAGGAAATTATGTTAATTTAGTCATTGTTTCTCTCTAATCCCTCCTTCCAAATATTTTGACATGAGTAGTGTAGAATAAGACCAAGGAAGCTGAATGGTGTTTATTAAATTGAGATGGGTAAAGTTATGACTAGTTCTACATTATCTAAAGTTAACCTGATCTATTTGGTAATTCATTTTCACATTTGAAAAATTTCTATGGTAAAGAACGCACACACACACACACACACACACACACACACATCTTCAAAAACAATTAAATAATGTGAGTCTCACAGACACAATTATATTACTGTGGAATATTTTTTCCAGTCACAAAAAAACCCAGGAATCATGGCCACATACATGTTTTGAGGTTATAAAAATGAGTATCTGTATTTTCTTTATAAATGTTAGGCATTAAATACTTTAATATATATGATATATATTTTTGTGATATGTATGTATTATATATTACATATTCAAAAACACTGGAAATTTATTTTAATATATTGTGTTGCCAGTACAATTTTAGGACACAAAGGAAATAAGAAAGGACTTGAATTATTATGAAAAAAAGAATCTGAGTATTTTTTGTTTGTTTATTTGTTGTCTTGTTTTGTTTTGAGACAGGGTCTCATGTATCTCCACTGGCCTTGAATTTGCTCTGTGACTGAGTATGATCTTAGACTTCTGATCCTCCCACCTCTGTCTCCAGAGTGCTGGGGTTATAGGAGCATACCACCATGCCCAGTTTAAAATGTTCTGGGAAAACTGGAATTGGATATGATTTGAGCACAGGTGACAGGTGAACACAGTGAAAGGTGACTTATTTGAAGGACAGACTCCTAAGGAAAAAAATCAGGGACTTGAGTGGTGCATAGCATAGTGAGAAAGCCTGGTTGAAGTGGGGAGGGGGCAGAGATACAGTGTTTCTGTTTGTGAAGGCTGCAGGATTCATATCTTCCTTGAATGTGAATGTAAGAGCCACCCAAGAGTGTGAGCTTTCATCATAATGTTTTCATCTGTCACCGTATCGATTTCCTCCTGAGAATTTACATGGAAGGAGATCTAAAGGAATGTAAAATTTGCTACATTATCATGTTAAATCCAAATCTTCTAAACATTTTTAGAAGAAGAAAAATATCAACTCTGCAAGAGCTCTACTTAGCACTTTTTAAAGCATGCCTGTTTCTTATGTTTCACGTCTTCCTTCAGCTGTGCACTCCATCCCATCCTCCACATCTGGCTTGAAAGTATCACCACTGTTTGATCTTCAAATATAAAAATAACAGTAACAACACAAACAAACACACAAACAAAAAACCTACCATGATTGCCCCTGATAGAGACTGGGAGATTTCTAAATGACTAACTTTAAACACTTGATACTATTAAACCCCCAGACTAACACGCAGAGCTGATCTACTCAGCTACTCATGGTAAATCTATGACGTTTGCCCACTCTCCTTGGTGCTGAAGTTAGTGAACAGAATAGGGTCAAAATCTTACCACATAATTATATTTTTGTAGTGGAAAACAAATTATAAGCAAATTAATTACTGAAATAAAACATATAGGATGTCAGTGTATTGATATAATTCATGAAATGATTTTTAATTTAAAAATAGAATGATCAGTGAAAACTTCATGGAGAAGATGTCTTTGTTCAAGGTGCAAACTGTACAGATATCTACAAGGAGCAAACACAACAGAGGGAATGGAAAAGGAAAAGTTTTTCTAACCCAGGCTTTGAAAAGCACTATGAAGACCCAAAGTGTCTGGAGAGTGACCTTTACCCCGAGGAGTTCAAAAATCAGTGTGAGGAGGAGGTAGAGAGAAAGAAGTAAACAGAGACTTTGGAGGTAAAAGGAGATCCCAAGAAATTTGGGCCCCTTAACGGGAATTGACTCTTTTCTCTGCATGAGACAGGAATTCTGAGAGGGTTCTAAGTGGAGTGGTGGCCTGATCTGAGTAACATTTTAATAGCATAGCATCACAGAAAAGGGAAACAGCAGGTGGGAGCTTGTTGTGCAGCATCCTGGAGGAATTCCAGGGAGACTGAAAATAACTCACAAGTCTCAGGAAATCGATAAAATTGACTAGATTCAGAAGGCCCCGTGTCCTGGTTGGTCTTTTTGTTAACTTGACACAAGCTGGAGCTATCTGAGAAAATGATTCCGTAGGATTAGCCTGCAGGCAAGCCGCGGGGCGTCTTCTTAATTAATGACTGATGTGGATGAACCCACCATAAAGGGTGCCATCCTTGGGCTGATGGTCCTGGGGATAAGAAAGCGAGCTCAACAAGTCATGAGGAACAAGCCAGTAAGCAGCACTCCTCCACAGCCTTTGCATCAGCTCCTGCCTCCCTGTTCCTGTCCCGGCTTCCCTCAGTGATGGGCTGTGATGTTGAACTGTAAGCTGAAATAAACCCTTTCCTTCCTAAATTGCTTTTGTTCATGCTGTTTTATCACAGCAATAGAAACCTAACTAAGAACCTATATCTACACAAGGTTATAAAAGCAGAACAGGCTGTTGAGGAGAGCACCCAATGGGTTAAGCTGTGCTAAGTCATGCAGAGAACTCAGGGTTCCAGCTTTCACTAATGTCACTCATTACAAGGTGGGCTATCAGTGATTCATGCATCTTTGACTCTCCAGCTAAGCAGCCCGTCAGCCACACCCCTGTAAGAAACTCCACTAAAGTCACTGGTTTACCAAGTTGGCTTGGGTAGTATTCTTGGCTTTGGTCTGCCCTCATTCCCTTCCTGAGTGAGCTGTATGTTCAGCTCTCCCCAGGAAAGATTGTTACACAGGAAAGCTACTGGTGAAGTAGAAACACAGTACAAAATGAAGGTTCTGATGTGTTTCTGAAATACTTTGACTTAATGGTGATCTGATTGGGAAATTTATTTCAATACATCACAATTTTGTTTCTGAAATGCTTGTAGCATCTTACACCATGATGTCACTAAGTGCAAACACAATTTTCATAAATAGATCCCTATCCACTAACGTCATTCCATCAGTTCAATAGAAAGCAAACAGATTATTTGAACTGGCTCTGTTTCAGGGTCTTGTTTTGATCTTTGAACCAATGCTTCATTTTTTTGAATATCTCAAAATACAAATTTTCAATCTTTGTAATATCCTTTAATGGAAATTAAAATTTCAAAGGTAAATGCAGTATTATGAGTAGTACATCTAATACTACCATGGGTCTGGCCTGTCTTAGGTAACAGTGGCACTGAAACATGCCCTCCTTGGGCAGAGGTATGGCTTGGTGGTAGAATGCTTGTCTAGCATCTGAAAAATCCTGCTGAATGATAAAAGTTAAATATTCTTGCCATGGCTATCCAATTGGCATCAAAACAATCATAAATATCATCAAGCATAAAGATTAAAGCTATTAGGTAATATCTGATAATAAACTAACCAGTTAGATAATTCAACAAATGTATTTAAACACCACAGATTAAAAAAAAACCCTGTGAACAATAATGTAAAATATACCAGTGGCTTCTGCAGTGATTAAGCACTCTGGCATTGGTTTTACCTGTCTGAAAGCAGTGGCATCTCTTACTAATATTGTCACAGAGCAAATTATGTCTCAGCTCAGTATTTTAGAATAGGCCTCCCTCCTCCCATGCACCTGTTGCAGCTGTGAGTCTGCTGATGGAAACAGGATACCAGAGTGGGATTCTGTTTCTCCCTGAAGTCCGGTGAGTGACTTTCTTCTTGAAACTATGGACCAGCCAGGATATGCTCTTCTGATGATGGTGGCAGACACAAAGGTGTGTGTGGTCAGCCTGGGCAGAACAATTAAGTAGCATGGGTCCCCTGTATATTTACTTGCCTTCAGGAGTTGGTTGTTAACTTTTCTGTCTTGCTGAGTGAGATAGCTGCCAAATCCAGCCACTATTAAATTTTTAAATTACGTGAAAGTGCATATGAATACATTCCATGAAAAACCAAACCAGTCAATATGCAAAATTTAGCACTTTCTGGCTATTGTATGCATGTTCTTTATCTGGGATTTTAAGGTTATTTATATGTAGTATGTTTTCATGAAGGGACCATGACATGGTGTAGAATTGGACATCTCCTCCACACCATGTATTCACTGGTGTTTCAGGGACAGCTTGAAATTAATCATGGTAAGAATATCTACAATACAGAAATCAGCATATGTGACCCACCTCTTCATATTGTTTCACAGAACTACTTCTCCAACAAACTTGTTTAATAATATAAGAGTTTGTTATTTAATGATTTCCAGAGTGTCATTCTAAGGCTCTGGTATGTATAAGATCTCCAAGTAGCCTATTAAGCCTTTGTAAAAATAGATTTGGTGAAAGAAACTGCAAAGTTATGTGACTGGTGTTTAATATTGATTGACAACCAGACATGATCTAAAATTACCAAAGCAACAAACTTCTGTCTATGATGTAACTTCGGTATACAGTCAATTGAGGAGGGAAGATCCACTCTAACCATGGGTGACACCATTCCACAGGTTAATGTCCTTGACCAAATAAAATAAAGGAAGCAAACTAAACACTAGCATCTATCTCCTTCTGCTTCCTGGCAGTGGATGCAATAATGTCAGCTGCTCAGGCCCCTTCTGCCATGACTTCCCCACCTCGGAGGACTGTATCCCTTTGAAATGTGAGCCTAAATAAATCCTTCCTTCTTTAAATTTTTGTTGGTTATTTTCTCACAGCAATAGAAAGGTAACTGATACAATGACAGAGGAGTTCCTGTAGGGGTTGATGAGGAGCCTCAGCCAATAATTTAGTCCATTACCATTGGAAAAGATACAAAGGCATATAAAGCGAATATTGGTCTTTATGTACAAGCGATGAGAGAGTACAATTAACATTGATTTCTCTAAAACAAAACTCCTTTTTTGTTTTGGGAATATTTCAGAGGGAACAGTGACAAAGTAGATTCTTGTTCATTTTATTCATAGAATGTCTATTATGTGAGATACATTCAAATACACTAAATCATTAGAGTCAGACAGGTGGAAATACAGTGAAGGTTGACCTTGTTCTAGGTCTATCAGATTGCAGCCAGGCACCATTCTCTCAAGATGCTGCAACAAAATGCACAAACCCCCGAGTTTAGCTCTAAGAACACAGTAGTCTCACTTTCATCGCATGCAGATTTGTCCCTTAATTAGAAAAAGCATTCCCAGCTGCACTGAGAGTATTTTCTTTGAACCAAAGGAGGAGGACATCTTAGAGATTGCAGGCTAAGTCAAGGCAAACCATAATTTACATTTCAGAATCAGGATGCCCCAGGGAAGCCTCCTTCCCCTGCTGCCTGGAATTTTGATTGGCACTTCAATAGAACTCTACCAGATTGGAGGTTGGTCCCAGAATACCCATCCTCATGATTCCCAATGACTGTAATTTCAGGTGTCTCATCTAAGAAAATAATGACTATGAGAACAGATATTTAAACAGTTGAGACAATGCTAAAAAGCCCGTGAGAGCCTGAAAACCAATCCAAGGAGGAATACAAGGACATGGGCACCAAGGACCAGTGGATGCTTCATTCTGGATAATGGATGTTTTCCCACTGAAGGCAAATGGCAGAGCTGAAGAGGTGACGAAAAGGCATCACTCAAAGAACTTAAACCAACTCATTTATAAACTCAACTGATTCAATAGGCTGTTCAATGTGATCAATTAAAATGCCCCTGTAGGGATGGAAATAGAGCTCAATCAATAGAGTGCTTGCCTAGCTTACACACAAAGCCCTGGGTTTGATCTCCAGCATTACATATACCATGTGGTGGTACTGGCCTCGAATCTGAGCTCTGAAAAGGTCAAGGTAGGAGAATCAGAAGTTCAAGGCAATCCTTATCTGCATAGCGAATTTTAAATTAGTCTAGGAAACTTGAGATCCTGTCTTAAAAGTAAAATCTCCCTAATCATGTAGCCAGGTATTGTACACACCTGTAATATTGCTACTTGAAATGCTGAGGCAGAAGAATGATAATATATTCCAGGCTATTCTGGAACACATATGGAAATTCTGTTTCCAAATAGTGCCCCTTTTGTTCCTTTAAGCCTCTGTCACCGACCACTGTGAGAGTTGGCATATGTTGCATTGTGTGCAATTTCTAAATTTTTAAGGATAGTTGTTTCAAAAATAGAAAAGAGGGCAGATAAATCTTATTTTGCACAAGCTCAGAAATGCATTCCAACTCATCCTGTGAAAAATGATTTGCATTAAAACTAATGCCATTTGCCTATTACTTTTTCTCTGCTTACTTCTGAATACATTTAGTATTCTTGATGACAGTAGTTTAAACTTGCAGGGGTGAGGTACCTGAGAGCTTTTCACATCTGGATATTGACTGTAAATTTTAGAAACGTCTCCTTCATGATTTCTGGCCTTTTGTATCTCATGGCATTTCCACTGCAGCACAGCAGATCACCTCATGCATTCAATCTTATAAGTATGTTGGTAGATTTTCACATTCTATGTTATTAGCCATGGAGACTCTATTCTATTTTTTCCCTTATGGTCTTCCAATTTCTATTATTTTTCTATTACATTTACTATAACATAAATCTGTCATGTTCATCTTCCCACTATCTTTGCACCATATTGTTTTTCTTGTCTACCAATTTTTGAGAAAGTGATGTGGAGCTTTCCCCCATTCCTACGTCTCTTTTTGCTGTATAGAAGGTGTTCCAGGAACCCAGATACATAAAGTTTTTCTCATAATGAACTACCCATTTACTCACATCAGTTTTCTATGTGTTGACATTGCTTGGCTCTTCTTTTTAGTATTTTCTTGTATAAAGATTGTGTGTGTGTGTGTGTGTGTGTGTGTGTGTGTTATGCTAAAAACCGTGCATAACCTAGTTAATATGAAAGACAATTTGATATGACTTAAGGTTCCATGCTCAACTAATACTTAAGAAATGACAACCTTTCAAGCTTTGCCATATCATCAACATATATCCACCACTGCCTAAAAGGCCATCACCATCCCCCCTTTTGTGGCTACATATTTTTGTGCAATGGATCCAACATTTGTGTCCCTTTCATATTCACACATTGAAATTCTAATCCATGAGGTGATGATATTATGAACTGGGAGAGCTATAGGGGACTGAGACGATCAGGGAAGTGGAGCCCTCTGGTTAGGAATTAGTGTCCTGAGAAGGAGATCCTCAGTGTGATCTTTTGTCTGTTTGATATAGAAATTCACTGTAAAAGACATGTTTTATCAGACACCAAGTCTCTGTCCTGATCTTCACTCACCAGCCCCATAACTTTCTTAAAACAGCTTGGACTATTAAGACAGGGATAGAGCTACTTTTCCACTTTCTGCATCACAAGCATGCCAGAATGGATAACTTATAGATGCAAATCTGCAAAAGGAATGGTCTTTTTGAAGCTAGAAATTGAAAGTAGAAAAATTTTAAAAAGGTGGAACTGTCCAAATCTTAATAAATTCATCCAGGTTTGGAAAAATGAAACTACTATAATATGAAGTTTCATAAACTGCTCTAAACATTTGGAAATATTATTTTTATTTTAACTTCATTAAATGTTGAAAGCAATAACTTACATGAAGAAAATATCTTTCTGCCCCTGCCTCTCTCTCTGGTATGAATCATTTAGGCCTTGCACATGCTAACCAACTGCCCCTCCACTGAGCAGAGCTTCTGGTCTTCAGTAATTTTTCGAGTATAAAGGGATTCTAAAAACAAAATGTTTGACAACTTCTATTTTAGTAAAGTTCATTTGTCAGACATACCATGAATATTTTCTCACAATTTGTGGTGTGGGTCTTTATCTTCTCTGTGCTACTGATGGACCCACTTAAAAGCATGGTGGTGTTTAATGAACATTTATTCAACTTAATTAATTAATTAATTTTTGGTTTGTTTTCTCAGTGAATCCACATGGAGAAATTCTTCCTGTCATATGTAATAGCTTTGGTACTGGTTTAAAGCAGAAACTCAGAGCTTGAGGTTTTTTTTTTTGTTTTTTTTTTTTTTTTTTTTTTTTTTTTTTTTTTTTACAATTTCATAATTTATCCTAGATTTGTTGCTTCCAAGCATACAGAGGGTTGAGTTCCCTTTTAACTAGTGGTCATCCAGGCATCTCAGTGTCCCCATACTGCTTGATAAAAAGACCATTTCCCTAATGAAACTACTACCCTAATACGTTTTTTTCTATTGTTGCTTGGTTTTTGGGTGTTGTTGCTGGTTGAGACAGGATCGCTATAGGTATTTCTCTTTCTTTTGTTAAACAGAAAGAGCAGCTGAATCTTGAAGTATGAGTTTCCTACTTCCCCCTTCTCTTTCAAGTATACCTTTTCGCTGTTTAAAATCCTCTTAATTTCACATGTATTTTATAATCATCTTTCCACCATAACCCCCACCATTGAAATCATGTTTGAGGCTACTGTCAATTTACAGACCAATTTGATTTCCTACTGATGGTATTGGCTCTGACAAAGAACATTAATTTGACTCTTTAATTTTTAATAATGTTTTGTGGCAATTGATAGAATTTTCAGTATTTGCCTTATTCTTATCTCATTTAAAGTATTTTTTTATATTTTGCATTGCCCTTTTTATATTATTTTTCCCTTTTAAAAAATAAATCTTAAAAGAAGATTACTGTTCAATTTAACTTATTGGCTCCCAAATAGTTTCTTTAGATTTTGTGGTTTTAAAGTTAAGTAATATGTAAATAACAGCAAAATTATTTTTTCTTTTACAGGTTCTGTGGTTTCCTTTATTTTTCTTGTCTTATTATACTGGCTAGGACCTTTACTACACTCCTGAAAGGGGGATTTCTGCCTTGGTCCCACTATCAGAAATGTGTGTCTGTGAAGCTTTACATCAGCTAGAGGTTACTCATCTGACCCGCCCCCCCTTTTTTTTTATCAAGTTAAGGATGCTATTTTCCCACGCTTAGTTTGCAAAGGTATTTTTACTTAAGAATATTTGTTGAATTTTTTGTTATAAAGATCATATAAGTTATTTTTCAAATTTCTAGTTAGTATAGTCAAGTATATTGTTGTAATTTTGAAAATTAGTTAAAAATTTTACTCATAATTGATTACAGTGTAATACCTGCTTTAAAATTTTTCATATAAAAGTTGTTAATATTTGGTTAAATGTTGGTTTATTATTTTATTATCATACTTGGCAGATTTCAAATAAGGATAAAGCTATGGTTAGATTTCCTGGGGAGATGCCAACTATTGTCTACTCACCACAGGTAGGACACTGACAGCAGGCCCAGGAAATTCTATTAAGACCAATTGGAGAATCAATGAGCTTATAGGAGTTACTTAAAGGAATGTGGGTGAAGGGCTACATGCAGGAGCATGAGTGGCTCCAAGGCAGCTGCACCACTGATTGCCCACCCCAGCATGGGTGACAACTCATGGAAACTACATCCCTGAAGCTGCCAGCAGAACCTGCAGGCTGCTTAACTCTCAAATGGTCAAATGGTTTCTTCTTTCCCCAGCAGGCATGTTGTGTTCATTGCCCTGAGGAGGAGAGTGGGAGGCTATGGATCTTGTAAGCTTCAGGGACTTCCTCATCCTAGTGTGTTGCTTAGTGTCTGTGTCCAATAAGATCTAAGACATAATATTTTTTTTAATTTTTTTTATTGAGAAAAGGAGAAAAAAAACATAAACAAAAAAACAAGTTTCCACCTCCTCCCAGCCTCCCATTTCCCTCCCCCTCCTCCCACCCTTCTCCCCCTCCCCCCACTCCTCTCCCCCTCCCTCTCCAGACCACAGAGCAGTCCAGGTTCCCTGCCCTGTGGTAAGTCCTAGGTCCTCCCCCCTCCGTCCATATCTAGGAAGGTGAACATCCAAACTGGCTAGGCTCCCACAAAGCCAGCACATTAAGTAGGATCAAAACCCCGTGCCATTGTAAGACATACTATTTTAAGTGGATCTTCTCCAGTCTTAACAACTTTCCCTCCAAAATGGAAAATTTTTAGTTTGGAGGACATTGTTAAACAGTAACAGACACAACTTTCCTTTGTTTGTCATGAATGATTTTGAAAATCATACTGGGATATTTCTCAAATTGGATTTCTTTTGATAATTCAATTTTAATTCTTTCAGAGTACTTTTGTCTCCTTTGTCATGTAAACTTGGCTGCTCTTGAGGATTACTGCCATTTCCTAAAATTTTAAATTTGTGAATTTTACTTCACATTGCATTATCCGTGTTTTCTACACCACACTCTCCATATTTTGTCTGATAATTTCCTGCCTTGATTAGTCATGTACTGCTCATCATATTTGATATTTTCCTCTCTGAATGGGAAGGTACTGTGTTCTACATGAGCAATTTTGCAAGAAGTGCAGTGCACACTTCAGGCATGTACACCACAGCACACATGGCATCAATACCGTCTCCCTGTGCCATCAGGACAGAACAACGCTCCATCTACTTTACCTCTGCATTTAGTCATTCTCCTGGAACAGTGTGAAGCAGAAATTGACAAATTACTGGCTGAACCCTCTGCTGGTAGTCAACCCGATTCTGGCTGCTGAGCACCCACAGCTCTTCTACTTCTTCCACATCTATTTTTTACAAAACCCTCTTCTCAGACTGTTCTAAGTTGCTCCTTCATCAGAAGGACTTGTGTCTCTTCAAGGTGTCAGTGCTTAGTAAACCATAGGCATTTAGACTCCAATGTCATCATTTTCTAAGGAATGAAGGATGCAAACCAGGCCTGTATGAATACTTGCCTAGTGACCATAAATCCATTGTAGTGACATACGGCTGACACAGGTGCTTCTAAGTAGGAGCATCTTCCACTCACATAGCCCGGGGTGCCCATACTAGCTGAGGATGTATGAAACCTATTTCATTAATTGGTTTTTCCCCATCCCACATTTATTGCTGAATAACCTGAACATTGTTAACTGGCGATTTCTTCAAGCAATCAGAACCAAATACAAAATAAACAAACAAAATATAAATTCTGATGCCATACAGGACTGGCTAGTAAATAGCACCCAGGAAACAATTCATAGAAAGCCCTTAGTATCCTTTTTGTCTCTCCATCATGTGTCTGTGGTTTTGAGAGGAAAGATATAAGAAAGGCAGGCTGCAAACAGAGACTGCGCTTTTGTTTATCAGCTTCCCGGACCTGAATAATCACAAAAGCTATATTAATTACAACACTGCTTGGACAATGGCTCAAGCAAATTCTTAGCTAGCTCTTATATCTTAATGTAACCCATTGCTATTATCTTATATTTTACCACGAGGCACATGGTTTGTTACCTCACATCTTGCTTCTTGGGTGGCTATATAGCATCTGCCTGATTCTCCCTTCTTTCTCCCTGCATTCAGTTTAGTTTTCCCACCTAGCTATATTCTGCCCTGCCATAGGCTAAAGCAGTATTCTTTATTAACCAATGATAATAAAACATATTCATGGCATACAAAGAGGAATGCCACATCATCTCCCCTTTTCTGTCTAAATAAAAAGAAAGGTTTTAACTTTAACATAGTAAAATTATATACAACAAAACAGATACCAAACAAGAATTACAGTTATAATATTTAGTCTATTTGTATCTGGGAAAATTAAAGAAAATATTCTACTATCTATTTTATCTTTGGGAGTCTAAAATTTCATATATAATTTATGTTTTATCATAACTTAGGAAAACTATAACTATTTGTCTTCAACTTGATCAAAGACCCTAGAAGAATATAATGTTATCTAAGTAAGCAGAATATAAGTTCTAGAAATGGCAGCGATACCTCGCTGCCTGGACAGTCACCCAAAGTTCTTCTGTAATGCTGGGCCATCCATCTTTAGCCTGCAGGCCCATAGTATCTCGCAGACATTTTAGTGAAGCAGGAAATCTGAAGAGCTGCTCTTCCTTGCACTGGCAAAATTTGTCAGTTGTTTTCTTCTGCATCTGTGGAATGTCTGGTAGTTTCCTCTGTGAAGCAGGAACCCCAAAGGACCATCCTGTCTTTTGGAAAGTTCAGCAGTCACTTTTCTATAAGTATCCATTTCATAGAGCATTACCATCAAGCAGTCCAGGCAAGAGCAGGTTCTTGCCCAAATGGCTATCCTTGTCACATTGAAGGCAAATTCCATAATGAGTTTCTCCAATGCCCATCAACCTCTCTGAAGTAATTGTGCTGCTAGAAGCAGACATGCCTTACTGTCAATAAAAGTCTAAGTTCTTAAAACCTTTTAAATGGCATATTCCACAAGTCTTTGAAGTGCTGAAGGTTATATATAACTGAACTATATCTCTGCATATCTAGAAATCCTAACATGACTTCAAGTTTGATTATTATAAATGACTATCTATTAATCTGTAATTTTTAATTGTAGATTACATTTTAAACTAGCGGTATAAACATAATACCTTAAACAAGTATATAAATCTCTCTCTCTCTCTCTCTCTCTCTCTCTCTATATATATATATATATATATATATATACAAAATTGATCTTAAATTTGTATCAATAAACCAAAGTCCATACCAATATAAAGTATTCATTTTTATATCATAGTCCCCCCCATTTTTAGAAAGAGATTGATGGTTACCGCTAAACACTTATAACCAACCCCCTTTAAATGAAAACAGACATTTAGAAATAATCATTTTGGGAATTTGGGCATTGTTTCTCCAAACCACTTCCTGCTGTTTGCTGAGGGTAGTACTTTTAAGGTTCACAGAGACCTTTTGGGGAGCCTTAATCCATCAAACCACATTAGCCTGGAAGGAATCCACAGGTTCCTTCCTTCTGTGGAAACAAAAGAAGAATCTCTTTTTCAAACAACATAGCCTTAAACTCAAATTCTGAAGTCAAAATACCTTTAAAATATATATGCTGGCTGCCTGGCTAGCTTATGCTCCAAAATAATTACACACAAATTGTATTCTTTTAAACACTGCTTGGCCCATTAGTTCTAGCCTCTTACTGGATAATTGTCATATCTTGATTAACCCATTTATAATAATCTGTGTAGCACCACAAGGTGGTGCCTTACCAAGAAGGATCTTAACCTGCATCCATCTTGAAAAGGAGAGCTGTAGCGTCTGCCTGACTTGGCTTTCTTTCTCCCAGAATTCTGTTCTGTCTACTCCACCCACGTAAGGGCTGGCCTATCAAAGGCCAAGCAGTTTCTTTATTAATTAACCAATGAAAACAACAGATTGATGACACTCCCACATCACTGGCTTAGCTTAGCAGCCCCCAGAATCAAATATTTTTCAGCAGTTAACTCATTAACAGTCAAAAATTCTAAGGAATACACAATAATAAACATAATCTAGGCTTTCTATGTATATTCCATCTTTGCATGTCTTATTTTTTACTATATTAATTTTTAAAATTTATTCTATTATCTTTACTCCTTTATCTATGACTATACTCTCTTTTCTTCTCTTCTTAGCCCATGTACTTTTATCCAACATTGAGACCCATTTAGAGATTTTTTTTGTCTGAATTTATCTTATTGTGTATCTATAATCATTTTTTTGACCAGGATAGGTTTTTTTAATTATTATTTATTTATTTATTAAAGATTTCTGCCTTCTTCCCGCCACCACCTCCCATTTCCCTCTCCCTCCCCCTATCAAGTCCCCCTCCCTCATCAGCTCGAAGAGCAATCAGGGTTCCCTGACCTGTGGGAAGTCCAAGGACCACCCACCTCCATCCAGGTCTAGTAAGGTGAGCATCCAAACTGCCTAGGCTCCCCCAAGGCCAGTACATGCAGTAGGATCAAAAACCCATTGCCATTGTTCTTGAGTTCTCAGTAGTCCTCATTGTCCGCTATGTTCAGCAAGTCCGGTTTTATCCCATGCTTTTTCAGACCCAGGCCAGCTGGCCTTAGTGGGTTCCCGATAGAACATCCCCATTGTCTCAGTGTGTGGGTGCACCCCTCGTGGTCCTGAGTTCCTTGCTCGTGCTCTCTCTCCTTCTGCTCCTGATTTGGACCTTGAGATTTCAGTCTGGTGCTCCAATTTCAGTCTCTGTCTCCTTTCATTGCCTGATGAATGTTAATATTCAGATGCGGTGGGCAGGACAGGTTTTTTTTTAAAAAAAAAATACAAGCAGGTGTTGCTAGGACTAACACTGTGATTTTGCCTTTGGCTCTGCCCCTTCCAACATGGCAGAGGTATGCTCACCACCCCAGCTCCAGGGATGCAGTGGATCTATGTCACCATTAAACAACTTGTAGCACTCTGCTCACAAACCCCATTTAAGTGCTCTGTAGCACGACCTCCCTGTTGATGGAGGCTGTAAGTTCATTTCCCAGCAGCTCAGACCCCAAATAATCACACAAAACTATTCTACAACACTGTTTATTCAACATCTCAGGCAAATTCCTAGCTATCTCTTACATGTTAAATTAACCCATTTCTATTATTTTATATTTGACCATAATTCTCATGGTTTGTTATCTCATATCTTATTTCTTGGGCAGCTACATGGCATCTGCCTGACTCTGCCTTCTTTCTCCTTGCATTCAGTTTAGTTTTCTTGCCTAGTTATATTCTGTCCTGCCAGATGCCAAAGCAGCTTCTTTATTAATGAATGGCAATAAAACATACTCACAGCATACAGAGGGGAATCCCACATCAGTAGATCAACAGACACATGATTCAAGGTGTGCTGTCTTTTACTCTGGTCACCTGTTTGACTTATCCTAATATCTATAAAACCTCAAACTGCAATCAAACTGTGTTCACATAAGCTTTTTCCTGATCATTTCACATGAAAGTAACTCACATTAAAACCTTGCTGGGAGACTACTCATTTTGATTTTGTTTGTTTGTTTTTTAGGATTTATCCTTTGATTTTGTCTTCAATGTTATATATACATTATTTGACATTTGGAAGTCAGAGTATAAGGATCATATTGCATCCAGCTGCAGCAGCTGACTACCCAGAGCTGACTCGGAGTAGAGCTTTCTAGAGTGAGAAATAAAATGCACGCACACGCACACGCACACGCACACGCACACACACACACACACACACACACACACACACTGGACGATGGGCTTAATGTTTTAGCGTGTCAAAACCCTAGGCACCAAAACCAACCCGAAAACATCATTTCTGTCTATAAGAATGCAAGCTTGAGGTCTTTGGGACTCAGGAGGTGGTTAAAAGGGCCTTTAAATTGCAGGCTTGGAGATTTCCTCCAAAGTGCCTCACCCACAGCTGTCCTCTTAATGCACCTTGCAGGAGCTCAGCTGTGTCTTGAAATGGCTTTTAAAATGCTATGTTCCTCTCAAAAAAAAAATTTACCCGTTTTCTCTAAGCAACTGTTTCTGAACGTAAGACAAAGCAGTTCTTTGAAGTAGGGAGAGAGAAAAATCAATCATTTAAGATACAAAAAAAGTAAGGACTCCAAGTTTGGAAGATCAATACTAACTCTTAGGACCATGTGTGAAGGACCAGTGGTTTTCAGTGAGGTTTTATGGCCACCGGATGACCACTGTAGCTGGGAACTCACAGGAAACAGGAAGATACTGCAGCACCAAGATGTGAGTCCTGGGTTGCTCTGAGTGTGCCCCAACACATTTCTTCTGATGACAGTTGCCAGGATGTGGGCCTAGAGCAGTCAGCATGACTTAATTGTTTATACATGTTCCAGGCCTGAGTCTAAGTGTACTAAGTCAGAGACATCTGCATGGGTCCTGTCAATCAGCTTTCATGGACATCCTCCCCAGGTTCTGGTTCTGAGACACACCAAAGGTTTATAGAAATACCACTGCAGCTAGATATGATAATTTGTGCTTTTGATTCCTGTAATTGGGAGTCTGAGGCAGGGGGCTCACCGTGAATTTGAGGGTAGAGTAAGACTCTTTCATAAAGCCCAAACAAATAGGAAAGGAACCCTCTCCTGTCAGGTGGCTCCTGGAAGAAAAGCACCAATAGTCCTAACTACTTTATGTGCCTGTTTCTTTCATGTGTAATTAATTAATTAATCTTTAAAATTAATGAGTTCCCATATAGAATTTTAACAGACAGCAGGAGCTAGGAGTGAGGGAAAGCAAGTCCTTCTATATGCAATGATTAGGTTTTGTTGTCAACTTGACACAACTTAGAGCTACCCTGGAAGGCAGTCTCAGTGAGAGACTGTCAACACTACATTGGCCTCTGGACTTGTCTATGGGGGATTGTCTTGGGAAGGTCCAGTCTACTTTGGACAGCTCCATTCCCTTGACAGGGTGCCCTGAGTCGTACAAGAGTAGAAAACTTGAGCTGAGTGCAAACAAGAAACAAAATGAGCATGCATGCACTCATTTCTATATGCTCTGGACTATGGATATGATGTGGCTCTTTGAAGTTCCCGTCTTGACTTCCCCAGAATGGTGGACTGAAGACTGGAATAACTTCCTTTCCCTCCCAACAAGTTGCTTTGTTTCAGGACACTTTATCACAGCAACAGGAATGAAACCATACCACATCTGGTAGCTCACAACTGCCTGCAATTTAAGCTTCAGGGGATCTGATATCTCTGACCCCAAAGAGCAGTTGCACACTGCACACACACACACACACACACACACACACACACACACATACACACAAATTAAACATAATAAAAATAAATCTTTAAAATTATCATTGAAGATAAAGAATTTATTTTTAGAAAATTAGGACATATCCTGTGGTATGCTCTGGTGTGCTACATAAAGCTGCCATCTCAAGGACGTGAAACGCGGGGCTGGAAGAAGCTCAGGGTGTTTCTTGGGGTCATGCAGTTGTCAACAGAACTGCAAACCAAGCCCATGCTGACCTACTACCTGCAGTTCCGGAAGCATGCTTCTACTGCACAGCATTTTGTCTGCAATATCTTTGTCACATTTCCAGTTGGAACTGAGAGTAAGGGCTTGCAAACTCTAGGCATGTCTGAGTTCACTTAGTTCTAGCTAATAGTGAAACAAAGCCAAAGTATTTTGCTCCTGATAAAGATTATTCTCCTATAAGGATTTTGGGGCATAGTAAAATGCTCTTTATTCACTTGGCATATCTTTCCCCTCTTTTCCTATTCCTTCTGCTTTCCATTTCATCTACACTTAAAAGGTTCCCTGGGGAGATGTCACTGAAGATGAAGGAGGGAGGGAAGAGGTTTATCCTGGCATGATCTTCAGGTCAAATATAAAACAAAGGAGGGAAAAGGAGTAAATGGGAGGAAACTATTCATTCCTTTCTGCTTTAGATGTAACATAAGGAGCACAGGAAATAGTATTTCAATTTTAAAATAAAGAGTAAAGAAAGAAATGTGGTTTGGTGTCTTTTTCTCTCCTGAGACAGTAGCACAGGGAACCTGTATGGAAGCTACTGAATGAGGGTGTGAGAAGGCTTAAATCACAGAGGAGGGTTGCCTGGCCAACTAGGCTCCTTAGGGATAATTTAGCATGAGTGAAGCAATTATCCCCCCCCCCCTCTTTTTCTCTCCTATTTATTTATGTGTGGAGGCCAGGCCAGAGGACACTTGTGGAATTTGGCTGTCTCCTTCCACGAAGTAGGTACCTGTAATCAAAATCGGGTGTCAGGCTTGGCTGCAAGTGCTCGTACCTGCCAAGCCTCGTTGCTGGCCCCAAACCTTCCCTGATTTTAACCAAGGCCCTCTCACACAGCTTCACATTAAGCAACAGTCTGAAACTCTTTGCTCTGGGTATATTTGCATGGCTCTAAATCCTTTAGATTGATTTTCAAACTTGTACCTTTAAAGTTTATTAAAATATTCGAATGAGATTATATGTATGGAATTTTTAGCCCATTATAAAACCAAATCAGCATTTCTGTAACTGTATTTTTGATACCCACTGCCTGAGGACCTCGTCTTTTATTTTTATGTTACATGTATATATGTTTTGCCTGAGGACCTCGGATTTCTTTTATTTTTATGTTATATGTATATGTATTTTGCCTGAGGACCTCGGATTTCTTCTTTTATTTTTATGTTGTATGTATATGTGTTTTGCCTGCAAATGTATCTGTGCATTATGTATATGTCTGGTGCCTATGGAGGCCAGAAGAGGGTGTCAGGTTCCTCCGAACTGGAGCACAGGCAGTTGTGAGCCATGTGGGTGCTGTGAACCTAACCCAGTTCCGATGCAAGACAGAGAGTGCTCTTTAGCCACTGACAAGCTTCCTTCTAACAAAGAAGGCCCTCAGGACCCACCTCAGACCAGTGAATCTGAAGCTGCCTGTGCACCTGAACTGTTTTATCTCCAAAAGCCCAAGAGTTCTGGTGTTATGGACGATTGAGAATGATGACAACACACACATAATTCATCCGTGCACTTTTCCATTTTCACTGGTAATATATAATTTAAAAGCCCAGACATTACCCAAAATAGGAGAATCTCACAAGCAATTGCTTCCTCCCCCACTCCCGCCAGTAACCACTGTGAATGCAGCAATTTATAGCAACACAGGGTGTGAGTCATGAAGCATTCTTTGCCTGTCAAGCACCAAGGTGTTCATCCAATCCCAGAATAACATGGGAGGTTAAGAACTATGGCTTCATCTTATAGGAAAGCAAACACACGTCCAGGAATAACACGGAGCTTGCAGACTGTAGCTGGCCTGGCTCTCTCTGTACCCGAGGTCTAGTGCAGCCTGCATAATTAGAAGATATGTTAAAGATTTAATTTTAAAAAAATATATAGACATGTATGCTCATGGGGTGGGCGTATGTGCATGTGAGTGCAGATACAGAGGCCAGAAGAGGAGTAGCAGGTGACTGTGAGAAACAAGATCCTGGTGCTCGGAATTGAACTCGTGTCCTCGCCAAGGGCAGTGTGCACTCCTAATCAGTGAACCCACTCTCCAGTTCCCATTATTCTTCTTAATGATCTAGTTGTGTTTATTTGGGGGACCATGAAGGGAAGAAAAAGACTGCTCACTTAGCAAAAAGTACTCAAAGGAAATTATAAAGCGACACTGTTTTCTCCATCTGCAGCTAAGCCTAGGCTGTCTACTGAGTCATTTGTTATAAGGGTATTTTTTTAAAAAAAATAAGTTAATAAATCTTGCTAAAAATATTTCAAAGTTGACAATGCATAAGACAAAGAGACTCATCGAGTAATTGTGAACGGAAAGCTGAGATGTAAAGCCGCAGGAAGCATCTACAAGCGAAGACACAAAGGGAGTTTATTTGTACGGTGTCGTTGTCTCTTTTGCTGAATGAGCAATACAAACGGCAATGAAGGCGCTCATTTTTAATCTTTTCTTTCTGTGTGTGGAGCATGGGAAGGAAGAAAGGCGGCATGCTGCTCAGTCTCCTGTTCATTTAGCTCACTCCTTATACTCCATTGTGTTTCGGGAGAGGAGATGGAAATCGGGAAACTAAACACACACGAGAGGAGCAGAAACCAACAGTTCTGTGTATATAGCCTTTAACTACAATAAGGGCTGCTCAGCCCGTCTATTCTCATGTCTCATAATTATTAGGTCTCACCAAATTTATTAGACGTTAGCAAAGAATTAGAAACAGAAGGAAAAATTAAAAATCGAAACATTCTGTGCAAGGCAAATATTTGTTCTTACTGCTTAATACAAGTCTGAGCTACATTGCTGGCCTAGAGAGAGAGGAGAGAGGAGAGAGGAAGAGAGAGTAGAGAAAGAGAGAGAGAGAGAAACAGAGAACTCTGAGGAATTGGTTCTTTCCTTCTTTCATGTGGCCCCAGGCTGGGATTGAACTCAGGTCTTCAGGCATGGTAGCAAGTGCTTTCACACACTGAGCCCTCTCGCCAACCCCTTGAGATTTTTTTTTTTACTTATTTAAAATAATTTGTGAGTGCTAATTTATTTCTTGAGTCTTCTGTTTACAGTTTCTTCCTTTCAGCCACAAGGCTGTATTTTGAACCCCATGTTAATTGCTTTTGATAATAGCTCATCACAAGCAGACAAACTTATTTATTATACTGGCTGACTTGCATGCCATAGAAATTCCTACATGGTGACTCTTTTTTTTTTGGGGGGGGGGGGTTCTCCGTAGCTTTTTGGTTCCTGTCCTGGAACTAACTCTTGTAGACCAAGCTGGCCTCGAACTCACAGAGATCTGCCTGCCTCTGCTTCCAGAGTGCTGGGATTAAAGGTGTGCACCACCACCGCCCAGCCTTACACAGTGACTCTTTAGCAGCCAGAATGAAGTCACTGAAATGGCAAGGAGACAAGATGCATTCATTCACTCCCACAGACTATTCTCTGTGGGTTTCTGCATTCCAATGTTTAGGATCATTTTTGAGATGACTGGAATTTACTTGCTAATATGAACACAGTGGAATGAATCTAGATTATTTAATCAACTCCAGGTTATCTGGTATATCCATATTTTTGCTAATAACTCATGTTCCAACAGTTTTGCTTTATACCAGGGCATATCTCTGCTTTGTAGGTTACATTCTCTCAACAACCTCGCAAGATCATCCATCCATAAGTATAGGCATATCTCCAGGTTTATCTATAGGTGCATTTTGTCACCTTGAAGAATTCCTTTTCTATATATGATTTACTCAGAAAGTTTGTCTTGGGTGGTTTTTAACTTTTGGATATAGTTTATCCATTGAGTCAACCATATTTTTTTTCTTTTTTCCCTTCTCTCTGGTGAATTGCATTAGCTTACTCTAAGTGTGTGTGTGTGTGTGTGTGTGTGTGTGTGTGTGCTGGGATGCCAGATGTTCTTATGGCTATCTCACCAAATTCACATTGTTCATTGTTAGCTCATTTACATTCAACGTTCCGTTTCATTTTGGCTTTCCGTGTTGCTTATATGGCTGTCTACATGAAAGTTTCTTATTTACTCTAGCTGGAATTCAACAAACTTCTACCTGTTGGACACTGCATTTTACCAGTTGTTCAAAGCCGGGTGTATTATTTCCTGAGATATGTCTCTTTTTGTTCTATTATCTTTCTTACCTTCTGGAATTAATACTATGCCATATTGAAATTATTAACATCTTTTCTTTGTAAGTTCATATCTGTCTTCTTTCCTGATATAGATAAAATAACACTTTTGAAAATTTTACCAGTCTCAGTTATCTTTTCACTTATATTTTGAATACTTAACAAGGTTTTAATACCAGATATAGCATTTTTGGCTCTAGAAGTACCATGTAATAAGTTTTTGACTACCAAATTCTTTTAGGGTGAAATTTAACATTATGCAAGCATTAACAGGAAGCATATTGAATTTCCACATGTGCCGCCAATCCTGTTCATGGCTCCTCTCATAAGAAGAATGTGGGGCTTATGACACAATTGATGACCCAGAAGTTACACTTGATTGACTTCATTAAGTCCAGTAGTTCAAATCCATTTTCATTTCTCTTCCGTTGTTTCTATGGACTTGACAGATGTAAAATGGTGTGTAACCACAGTTACAGTAGCAGACTGAGTAATTTTGCTAGCCTAAAATGTTCTCTATTTTAACTATTTCTTTTAACTTATTTCTTTTCTCCAGGAAGCCCCGAAACTAAGGAATATTTATTGTTCGTATAATGAAATGATATTGCACATAGATTTTCAGCTTGACTGCCTTCACTTAGCTAGGGACAATTAAGGTTCTTCTATTTCAGTTTTTGTGGATTAAAGCTCATTTAGCTTGTGGTTACATGAGATACCATTGTAAAGATATACCTCAATTTATTTATGCACCTAACTGAAGAACATCTTAATTGCTTCTTAGACTCAGCAGCATGACCGGAGAAGAGCCATAGGTGGGCTTTCAACTCATGTATACACCTAATGAGGATCATGCTTGCTGGACCATACTGGAGGAGGACCTGCTTTTCCAAAGGGGCTGTGCCACTCTGCATTCTTCTCTTCAGTGAGAGTGCCTGCTGCTCCCCATCAGCACCAGGAACTGATGCTGTTACCATTTCAGATCCTGGCCATTCTAGTAGGAGTGTAGTGGTGTCTCCTCATTGTTTTATCTTTCGGGTTCCTAAGTAAACATTCTTTCATGCATTTATCTGTCAGGAATATCTGTTCTGGTTAGAATGTTCTGGTTTAAACTTCCACAGGCTCTGTCCCTGGCACCTAGCTGGCTGGCTTTTGGGAACCTGTTTCCCAGGCTGGATTACCTCACCCAGCCTTTTTGCAGGGGGATGAGCACAGTTCTACCTCAACTCTATGCACCATGCTTTTGTCAAGCCCATGGGAGGCCTGCCCCTTTCTGAATTGAGATGGAGGAAGAGTGGATGAGAAGGGGGGATAGATGGGAGCTTGGGGAAAGCAGGAAGGAGAGGAGGGGAGGGAAACTGTGGTTGGTATATAAAATAAGTGGAAAATGTTAATAAAATAAAATAATTAAAAAAAAAACCAAAACCTCCACTGACTCATGTTTGAACATCTGGTCCCAGTTGGTAGTGCTGTGTCAGAAGGTTCTGGAACCTTTAGGAGGTATACTCTTACTAGATGAAATGACTCCTGGATTGGTATTGAGGTTTCACAGCCTGGCCCCATTTACTGTCAATTTTTTGTTTCCTGAATAAAGACTCAATGTGACCAGCAACACCAATGGCTATTGCTGCCAGGTCTTCCCCTCCATGACAGACTTTACCATGTCAACACAAGCTAGAGTCATCTGGGAAGAGGGAAGCTCAAGTGAGAAAACTGCACTATCAGATTGACCTTTAGGTAAGTATATGGAGCAACTTTTTGCTTAATGATTGTTATGGGAGGACCAAGACCACTGTGGGCAGTGCAGTCCCTAGGTGGCATAAGAATGGTAGCTGAACAGAAGCCCAGCAGCACTCCAGGGAGAAGCTTTTCTCCATGGTTCCTAACTCTACTCCTCTTTGAGTTCTGTCATCTCTGATTTTTTTTCCCCTGTAATTCTCCACAATCCCATCCATCTTTATGCATTGTTTTATGGTTTTTTTTTTTTTTTACCAAATTTGTTGAACCTGTTTTCAACATGCAGATTTTAATATCAGAATCTCTATTTTTCTATGTATTTCACCTTCATCTGTTGTGGAAGCTGCGGGCCTCTTCCCACAGCCTGGCTCCTGGCCGCCTGGCTAGCTTATACCCTGAAATAACAACACACAAACTGTATTCATTTAAACACTGCCTGGCCCATTTCTATTAATGTGTGTAGCACCCCAAGGTGCCCTTACCGGGAAGATTCTAGCCTACGTCCATCCTGGGTCGGAGCTTCATTGTGTCTGCCCGGGAGAGAGGAGCATGTCATCTGTGCTCACTTCCTCTTCCTCCCAACATTTTGTTCTGTTTACTCCACCCACCTATGTTCTAACCTATCAGGGCAAGGCAGTTTCTTTATTTAACCAATGACCTTCCTCCATCATTCACCTATGTTTCATCTGACTTCTCTGTGTTCTGAGATTTTGATTTAGAGAGAACAAACATACTAGACTCAATGCATTTTTTCCCTGAAGAGCAAGTTCATCCCACTCACGGAAAGCTAAACAGAGTGCCTAGTCCCTTCTGTGTTTTAGGGGCAAGGCTGGGTTTGAGTTCTTTGTAGTTTTAATTTCATGGATTCATACTAAGTGTTTAAAACCTTCCTTTTAAACTGTGCCATGTTTATTTAGTTCCCTCCTTCCTGAAGGGTTCTGGGATATAAAAGCTGTGTGGTGGTGAGGGATCTCCTTCTGGCTTGAGCACATTCTCCTCCCCCACACCTCTCCTGCCAGGCTCTTCAGTAAGTCATAATAGACACTTTAGAAGTGGGTCTATATTTGGGAAATTTCTAGATTCCAGAGTCTTAAAATTGCAGAAGACAGAATAATTTTTTGCTTCCTCTTCCATGCATGTGTGTGGTGGGCTGCCTATGTGCCCTGTCATGTGCATGGAGGTGAGAGAAGAACTGTAGTCAGTTCTCTTCCTCTACAATGTAGGTCCCAGGAATCGAACTCGGGCCATCAGAAGGGGCAGCAAACACCCTTAGCAGCTGAACCATCTTGCCAAGCCCATCACTGCACTCACCATGCTTTTTCTATCCTATAAGGGCCCTAGAAAGGAACCCTCCATAAACACAGCCTGCTAATCCCTCCTGTAGCATAACTCAACACTGACACCAGGGTGAGAGATGCCCTGCTTTGAGACTCACTTTGGAAAGTCAAAATACTGAGGTGAGGCAGAGAGATTTAAAAGACACTCTGAAAACAAACAAGGACAACAACCAAACACTAGCCCAAAGATATAAATCTCATTATTGCTTCACAGACAGCTGACACCCTGCAATGAATGTCCCTACTTTTTCAGGGAAATCCTAGGAAAATTGTTTTTTGTTGTATAGCTATTGGAATTACCAACAGAGCCTAGCATGTGTCCATCTTCACCTTCCTTTATGCATCAAGGCCTTGATACAGTTTTTTCTAACAACTGCCTAGATACAGGTATCTATGTCTACACAGCCCACCCCATCATACATTATGACCTTGTGTCATCCCAATACCACCAAATAAAGTGATGATCTCCTTTTCCTTCCTTGTCCTCCTCTATACATCTCTCTCATTTCCATGTTCCAGCTGCCCCCAGAGCAAGCTGGCTGTCCGCTCAAGAGCAGGTATGCAGCCACCTCAGCAAGCAGCCTCAGCTTCTCAGCATTCATTGCCAGAAAGCCTTTCTCTGGCCTGAGAATCTCACCTTGACTTTAGTTCTTTCAAAGCTTTTGGTTAGGTGAACTTCAGATAGGAAGACCACTATGATAGCAGCTTAGACACAAACTCTTCAACAGACACTGATACAAGTCAAGGAAAAAATATTCCCAAATAATTATTCAGTTATTACATTTTCTATTTTATGATTTTGTACAAAACTATTCATTGGTAATACCACTAAAGCCAGGCTGAAGAACTTAGAAGGACATGAATAATGCAAATCCTTAATTGTGCTTTGTTCTAGAACTGAACACAAAAATGGGGTCAGCTCTAATTTTGCCTGAAATGCTCTTATTTGTATCATGCCAAGTGAAGCCAGGAGCTTGCTGTTCCCAACACAGGATCAGTAGTGATTATTTATTTTTCTTATGTGATGGAGGAAGGTCATTGGTTAATAAAGGAACTGCCTTGGCCCATTTTATTGGTTAGAAGATAGGTGGGAGGTGTAAACAGAAAAGAAAGCTGTGAGAAAGAGGAAGTGAGCTCAGACTCCACAGCTCTCCTCTCGGGAGGGAGCAGACGCCTCAGAGAGACGCCATGCTCCTGGCTCCTGGGCAGATGCATGCTATGAAGCTCTGGCCCAGGATGGACATAGGCTAGAATCTTCCCGGTAAGCGCACCTAGGGGCGCAACACAGATGATTAGAAATGGGCTAAATTAATATGTGAGAATTAGCCTAGGAGAGGCTAGATAGAAATGGGCCAAGCAGTGATTAAATGAATACAGTTTGTGTGTTGTTATTTCGGGCATAAGCTAGCCGAGCAGGCGGCCGGCGTGCTGGGAACGCAGCCCCGCCGCTCTTATTACTACACTTATGAATGTAAAAGACATCCATTGTCATTTAGATACCTGGATCTCATCTTGAACTCTTATTTTTATGATAAAGACTAGGAAAAGGATGAAAATGTCATGCCGTCAGCCCTTTTGCTGACCGTAGAAAGATACGGTTCTAATATCTTGTGTTGTTCCTAGGATGAGGAACAGCAACTCAATATATGTTCTGTTGCTAAACCTGAGAGCCAGTTTCAAAGAGAGGCACACTCATTTCCTGGCCAACAGCTCTTTTGGTGCTTAAAATGCCACAGGGAGTGCTTGGGCTGTACATTAAATACTTTCAGAAATGAAGTCCCCATGCCAGCAAATGACTGTGGCAACCCACTCCCATTGTATGCTTAGAGAGGCATAATGGGATCTTCACTCTGGACTGTCTATGAAACATCACACAGGAAATAATGCTGCAATCCGAACTTCCATTTAAGTCACCTTATTAACTTTCTGTTAAATGTGTTTTCTTTCTCTCTGTTTTAAAAAATTCATTTGAACATTTTATTATCAAAAAACCTTATCTGGCTGGAAGAAAAAGATACTCTTTTTGGGAAACTCTAATTGAAGAAACAGTTTTGAAGTTATAGACTTTCGAAAAGAAATGTGATGCTTTCCAACTCTGTAAAACAAACTTGTCTACAGTTTATTTTTTATTTCATTTTATTTTTTTTTTTTGGTGTAGGTTTAGTTTGCTGTAAAACTCTGAAAAGTATTCAGATCTCTGAAGATTATTCAGTGCTACAAACTAAATGAACATTAAGGTAAATCCCCAAGAATGATCTAAAGAAAACCACATCTGTGCCTTTATTCTAAAACTTCTTTTTAAAGACAGTGTGTTAACATGTAACTCACACTTCCCTTGCATTCAATACTCTTGATTTTGCCTGCCACGTGCTGAGATTTCAGGCACACACAATCATGCCCATATTTCTTGTTGTCTTTTTTTATTATTTAGTTATTATGTGTAAGTGTGTAAGATATGGGAGGAGGGAGAGAAAGTACACATGCAGATGTGTATGGTATGTGTCTCAAAAAATATAACAAAACAAAAATTTTCAAACACAACTTTCTTTTTAAATTGTAGTTTCCTGAAAACTTTAAGATGTTCCCCGGACCTAAATCTCTGTGACTTTGTGCTCTCAGTTGGACTTCTTGGAGGAGCTGACATTGCATGGACACAGACCAGATGAAGGACAAACCTTCAGACACCGTTTATTGACCAGATTGAAAAGAAAACTATAATAAGAATAACTATAATCATGGTATGTAGCAGCAATTACGCTGGCAACATCTTTACCATGCAGTTTATAAAACACATTTCACATGTATTATCTCTTGACTTCCTGTGAGCCAGATAGCTCTTTCAGGGACAAACTTCAGGACACATACTTAACTTCCCCAGAAGACTTTACATATGAACTCACAGTTGTTGTGACAGCAGACACAAGACCTATGCAAGCTAAAGACAAAGTAAATCTCAACATGGAGAGAGGAGATGGGTGCGAAGTCCCACTCTTAGCTGAAGAATTTTGATAGGTACTGTAAGATAGGGGTGAGTAATTTTTTTTAAAGAGTTATCTTCTTGGAATTTGGCCAAACCATAGTGGAAGGTCACACAACCAAAATACATGACTGTATAATTGGACTTAATGAGTAAAAACAAACAAACAAAAAACCATGAAGTTTGGGGGCGAAGGAGTAGAAAGACATCTGGGAGGAGTTGTGGGGTTGTGGATATAATCAAAACACATTGTGTGAAATTCTCCAAAAAGATTTGAAATAAATTAAATAATTAAATAAAATAACTGGGACCAAAAAAGGAATAAAATGCCCTTGGGTCTCAACTTTGAAATTTCAAGATTACAACAAACATACTGCATTCACTCACGTCCAAGATACTCTAGGATCCATCATCAGTGGGAACGTGGTAGAACCACAGCCTATGCTCATCCTAACTAGGCTGGGGGAATTCTAATGCCAGCATTTACTCTGTGAATGGAGTAAATAAGTTACAGTTTTATCCTAGAGAATCTGATGAGACATTTCTTGTGACTCTAGAAAAATTAAATGTTCTTTTCTATGTATATATAAAAGTACTCAACATACATGCCATATGTTCTGCTGGATGTGCCTGAACAGCTTTGGAACTGATACATCCCAGGGAATGTAGCTAACAAGAAAGACTGACAGAAGGGTGTGGAGGAGAATTCTCATTCCATACCCCAAAGCTGACTACCTTCTCATTCCTCACTCAGCAATTATAATGTTCTTTCTATGTTGCTGTTAATAACTAAGAATTGCATGAAGCCGACTTTGTATTCTAAGGACCAGAAGACTGTATTGTCTTCTTTTTGGAGATACACACTGCTTTTTGTCACATACGTTGGATAATCTGAAAAAGGCATTTGTTAGATTAGAAAAAGAGTAAGGGCATAGATATAGACATGTGGAGTTGGGTAGTGTGACAGAAAGTCGGGGCTTATTACTTTCCAAAAAGTAAAAGTTATGAGAAGTGGAAAGTTTAGACAGATGTGTGAAGTTGAAACTCAGCAGTATAACACAGAGAACCTTGCTTGACAAGACAAGGAATACTGATTTAATTACAGAAGTGAATATTTAAACTCCACTAGTAACCTTCAGTGATGGTTTCACATGTCCTGTTCAGTCTATTGCTAGGATAAATTTTCACAATGAATCTATTAGCAATAAACTTTAAACCACTGCATGCTATTTATTGTGTCTATATAATTTTCAAAACCAATATCTAAAGACAGAGGTCGTCATTTGAAAGAAACGTTTGAGAGGCACCACCATACTCCAAATGACTTCTACCCCAAAAAATGAACAAACACACAGACAAGAAACAGACATTCAAAAATTCCTACATCTTCAAAAGATACATTCTGCTGATAAGACAAGTAGCAAGATGAACTCACTCTCTTTGATGGAAAAGATCCCATCAATAGCTCAATTAACTCAGTCCTTGAATTCATGTCTACATTTTGAAGTAGCAACATAAAAACCATGGGGAAAAACATCTACCTAAAATATTAAAATGTAGGAATTTATATGTGAGTAAAATTAAAATCTCATTCATTTTTAAGATGTACTGCTTGCATGTGAAGGCAGTTCTGGTTTAGATACATTTTCACAGTGTGGAAAGATCGGGGCCTGGGTACCCTTTCTGTGGAAAATGCTCTTAGCTTTTGTATTTCCGGTCTTATCTTTTCATTATTAACAGGAGTTAGCCTGTGGTTTTTGAAATTTCTTCCAGTCTTGCAGCATTTAGAGTTTCCTCTTGGAGATTTTATTCATATGGTGTGTTTGAGGCTACTAGAAAAGGATTTTTGTAGAAAATCCCAAACTCATTTTTAAATAAATACTACTTGTTGAACACCTGGCATGAGAGTTTTCTGGAGAACAATGAACAAATTTCTGTTCACCCCAAATAGGGAACTAGTGACAACCCACCAAAGTCCATCTTGGTGAACTAATGATTTTGCAGTGGTGCAGGGAATTACTTACAGGCATAGGGGTCCAAGTGAGAGGCCACAGTAGCTCCAGGGGCCAGGCTTCTCTCAACCCAAGCCTCCACTAGGCCTGGGCGCCAGCTCAGTTTCAATTTTGGTTTCTGTATTTTGTAAAACCAGGAAGAGAGGCCCCAGCCAATCAGGTTCACGATGACCTCATCCCCAGACAATTAGGTCAAGGATGGCCTAACCAGACCTCCTCCCCACTCCTGGTAGGCTCCTGCAAACTCTGGGTCTGGTCACAGCCATTTTGTTGTCTGGCTGGCAGAGCCCAGCATGCTCTTGCTGATTGCAAACGTTTTGCGGTATACTCTAAAACCCTAACACAGGGTTGCTCTTAGGCAGTTGTATCCCTGAAAAGCCTATCGCAGTATGAGTGATGACTGTGGAGGCTGCATGGGAGGAGAGCTCTCTGCAGAGATTGCAGGCAGATGGACGGTTCTCAGTGTCTCCTGGAGGCAGCTAGGCAGATTGGGCACCTCTTCTCCCCAGCAATTGTTTGCTGCTTCCATAACCTTGGGAAAGACCTTGGGCTTGTTTCAGGAACAGATTGAGGGTTGTAAGTTGTTTACTTCCTGCTTCTCATGAACCCTCCCACTCCTCCTGGAGAGAAGCTTTCAATTAAGAGGAAATGACTTCTTAACAATACCTGCTAAGGGTATCTGATGGTAGGACGTGAAAACAGAGAGAAGTGTAAGGGAGCATATGGTGTTGTGGGCACCTCTCAAAAAAAAAAAAAAATCCTGTCCACTTGGAACCTCAGAATTCAGATGGTTTGGAAACAGACTCTTTGCAGATAGAACTTTTCAGCCACCCAGTTAACTCTAACAAGTGATGACAGCTCTAGGAAATGGGAACTGGTTGGGGTCACATTACATATCACAGTCTGGACTAGACCTATGACTGTTCATTGACTGTTCATGCTGCTGTCAGAATTCCTACCTGTACTTCACAGAAGAGCAAGTGAAGCCTCAAAAAGGGTTGCTATCACTCTGCCATTGTCAGGATTCCCTCTTCCTCCTTCTGCTCATGCCATCCCTCATACTCTTGGGGTTCAGGTATCTCCTAACTTGTACTCCAGCAGGAAATGGTACAAAAGGAGGTTGTTGTGTGATTTATCATGGGGTGACAGGAACAATTGTCGACTCACTCCAGATAGGGAAATGATGACTGACCAAAATAATTATTCTCCTGAGCCATTTAGAGGAAGACCACTAAATTTATTGGGCTTATTTACAGGAGTATGACTGAGGAGTAATGTGCAGGATTGTGGATGAATCAAAGACCGCTACATCACCAAACTAGCTCACCCCAGCATGGATAATGAGTCACAAAAGCTTTATCCCTGGAGGTCCCTGCATGACTTGGAAGCAGCTCTGCAGGTTAGGTCTGAGAGTCTCTTCTTTCTAGTGGTCCCAATGCTTACACAGTTTTGGGAATGGGAGTTGTAACTCCTGTAAATTTTAGGCACTTCCTAGTATTGGTAATTGTTTACTTTCAAAAGTCTTAATAAGCATCTTTCCAAGATGATGAAAATGCTGAGCCATACCTCTCTGTATGGGACTCCTGCGTCTGACATATTCTGGTATTTATACTCTGTTAATGTTCATGCACAGGACACATGTTCCAGTATTTCAAGCACCCTATTGCATAACTTTCCTGTTTCTCATAGTATAGATAAAAATGTGAGTCTCTGATAAGCTAAATGCCTTTTACTTCTAAGTCACATAACTCTAAATTAATGACCGGAATTTCAATCATAGATTCTTCTGACTCTAAGGTCTATAAAATGCTAGGATACAATAGTAGTTTTCTCTTTTATACTCCTAATTCATCTTTATCTTTTGTCCTCTGAATCTGTGAAATGTTTTTCACCCAATGAAAGAAACAGTGGGTAAAACATAAAGTGTATCTGGCTCAAATCTTGATTCAAGCAAAGCACATTTAAGCCTTTCCGAATATAACAGGTTTGTAATACCCACATAGCTGCATGTGTTTGGCAGCAAGTCAGGTTTTATTAATGGAGATCAAGGAATCATTGTGATTGGTCACCAAGGTATTGCATTTCAGCTTTGACCATAGTTCTGTCGATGCCAATTGCCTCTCTATAATCCTTGTAAGACGGGGGTACCAACAATGTGAGCTGTGATCATGATTGCTGTCCTTCTGCCTACGACTCCATGCCTGGCTCACAGCATGTGACCAGCAATTGCCTTGTAGAATGTCTGAATTTGTGAATGAATGTTTCCATAGGATGATGGACAGCCAGTATTCCACTTATTCTCACTGTTACACCTCTAACCATTTATAATTCACATTAAGTATCATTTTAAAATCTATCTAAAGAAAGTGCTCCAATCAAATACATTTCACAAAATAATAATCGTATCGTGATGGTTACATGTTTTGTAAATCCCTGTTTAAAACCAAATAAAATATTCAACCCTTCCCTAACTTTAATTAATTATTCTCATCAGTGGACTCTTCAGCTTTACTTTCTTCTCTCCCTCACAGGGCATTAGCAACAATTTGTGGCTAACAAAGTAAGTTTTAGAATCCTTAGGATGGAGGAAAGTAAAGCTAAGAAGCCACACATCCTTGCTGATCAATTTGCTATTCTTCCTGTAATGATTCATTACACAAAGCAGAAAGTAAATACATTTAGGAAATTTTCTGATTATCAAAACCAGATTTCATCAGGGTAATTGTATTCCTATCATCTATTTAGAAGCCAGCCTTCCCAAACAGTATTGTATTAAGATAATGAGATAATATACATATGCAAATTGATCAAATAAAAATTATGTTCTTAGACATATTAAACAGATGATATTAGATATAATGACAATTTGACATATGTAATATCTTTATCAAGATAAACCATGCAAAATGAAATCACATCACACCCTGGTATGCAAATTATCTACTTTAAAAAGTGCAGGGAAAGCGGAAGGCAATACCAGGGGCTTTATCTGACATTACAAGAGAGGGAAAGCTGTGTTCTTTTGTTCTCAGTTCTGATGTAAGCAACTCCCAGACCGACCGTTCATTCTGTCAACAGATCAAATCACCAGCCTTGCTGATGATGGGTTGGACACCCACATGGAAAAGTTGCCAAGACTCTGACGGTAGCCGTTCAGGTCCCCGCTCTTCATTTGTTCCTCTCCCCCTCACTCAACATCCACACTAGTAACTGGCTTCTATATGCTGCTGTCTTTCCTCCATGGGCCATTGCTTTGACAGCAGATGGAATGTGATCAGGGCATGCCACTTAGCGGGCTTGGTCATAATCTCTTGATAAAAAGTGTCACTTGAAAGATGCCAGAGGATTCTTAGAACATCAAGAACAGCTTCCATAAACCTAATTGCATATAATAAATTTAGTATTTGGATTATGTTGTATTATATAAATTACCATGTGATCTTTATTATTTCTCCCATGAACTTGTTCTGTGGTGATGAGGTATAAACCCTTTACAACATACTCAGATTCTAAAAACATCTGGGATTTACTAACTTCTTACAAAGAGATAATTTTTAATAGCATAAGCTGAACCTCATCACCAGAATCATCATCACCATCATCACCATTACTGCCAGATCCAGCATGGTCACCATCCCATCATCACCATCACCAGCATCATCACCACTGTCCTCAGAAGTACCATTACCATCATCATTACCACTACTACCACCACAGTAGCACATTGTATCCCCTTTGTAATGTTTTTACCTGTCTGCTCATGGAGTGAAGATCTGTATATATCATATAATCTCTCAGTTATTTAAAATCATAGGCAAAATTACATAGTAAAAAAAATTCAGGGCTGTAAATGGTGCTTTATCTTTCTGCGATTTACAAGTTAAAGAAGTTGAAGGTCAGCTAGGGAGAGGCTCAAGAGGTACAGAGTTTACAGTGTGAGCGCAAGGACCAGAGTTTTATTGCCAACACCCATGTATAAAAGCCAGACATAGAGGCACAGATTTTTATCTCAGCACTGGGGAAGAAGAAAAGTAGATTCTGAGGGCTTGCTGGATATGCAACCTAGACTGTTTGGTGAATTATGGATTAAAGTAAGGTCAAAAAGCAAGGTCAGTGACTCCTAAGCAATAACTATAGAGATTGTCTTTTGATTAAAGAAATACAGATATTCTAGAATGCATGTGTTTTCAGTTCCCTTGGAGTGTAAAAGAAACTAAAGAGCCAATCCAGCCATGCGGGTCTAAGGCATTGTATCAAAACTCCTCTGTGTATGACAGCAAACACAGCAGAGGACACAGGCAAAGCAGGGGGTAAGGAATACATTGCCATGGCTTTCTAGAATATTAGACATCAGAAAGGTCATAATACATAGTAGCTACTGATATCTGATCTACAAAATGTTTCTAGTGGCAGCATTCAGCATTTGGAATGAGCACCAAATTATCTAATCAGTGACTGTTTGATTATTGGGATTCTCCTTCTTCTCAACAAAGGATAGAAGTTACATCACAACGAAACAGCAATATCCTCTTTGTGTGTGCAAAACAGCTCAATTATTTGAGGCAATTAAAGTAATATTTTAAGAGTGATTTGAAAGGATGCTATATTTGTAAGGAATTCAACAATTAGAAAACTACGGTTTCTTTCTCCCCCTGTAATTTTGTGAAAAAGACAAAATAGACCAAAGAAATCAGCCTTCAGTGTTTAATGTTTATCATTACCAACATACAGCTCTCGGAGGGTTGTCTTAATTATCTAGATGAAAGTCGCTTATTCCGCAGAAGTCATCACTTCCAAGGGAGGGTTTCCTGTTGCTGCGTGTTTCTTTTTCTGTTTTTGACTGCTGCCTCCACAGGCTTTGGAAGCAAAGGGGGCCTCACATACAGGGTTCTCTAGATGTTTGCATTTTGAAAGTTTGGTTATTATTTCTTAAATTGTAAACATTCTTTAGTTTCTCCAAGAGTCTAGGAATCTTATTGCCTACCACATGAGTACGCACAGAAATCCTCTTATAAAAACTACAGAGGTAGGATGGACACATGGAATTGGTCACAATGGTCACAATGTCAGGGACCTACCTCATCCTGATGTTCCACTTCACCACAACAAAACCGTTTCCATTCATCCCAGGAGCACGAGAACCAGGCTGGGTTAATATAGCCTATGGAGAGAATAAAGAACTGAAGATGTTAAGGCCATAAGAATCCTTCTCTTTAATGTGATAAACAGTATACCCTCTGATATGAACATGTGGATTCTACCACTATGTGCACCTAAACAGGTTTGCTCAGACACTCAGCCTGTGGCTGCCCAGACACAGCTCTGAGTATACATGACCTAAGAAGTTCAATTGATATTATTTTCTCTATTAGCTTTATCCTTTTCTGGAATGCAGCAAATTTGCATTACTTACAGGTGAGCGTTTAAAGACAATAGACTGAAATCTCTAATGAGGGGCAGAGCAGTGGTTTTATAGGTTCTCTTTTGCAAGTCATTGGGAAAGGACATAATGCAGGAAAGAAATGGCCTGTAGCATGTATTCTAATTGGTCTTGATAATAAAAGCCCAGAGTCAGCTATCAGGGGTGAAAGCTGAAGGATCAGAGAAGCAGCACAACCAGTCACTGGCGAGTTCTTACCTCTACTAATGCTCAGACCAAAAAGGGCAATCCTGTCTCTACGAATCCCCAGACTGCTGCTGTCTCTTTGAAACCTCATACTGCATGTTCAGACTAAATCCTCAGACTGCATCTGAGCCCCTGTCTCCTCCTGCCTTCTATTCATTCTGCTCTCCACCATCTTAGTGTTGGGATTAAAGGCATGTGATCCCAAATGCTGGGATCACCTCGGTGTGAGCTCTGTTTCGCTGCTCTGTTTCTCTTTTAGACAGATACAGTCTTCTGTAGCTCAGGGTGACCTTGAACTCACAGAGATCCATCTGCCTCTGTCTCCCCAATGCTGGGATTAAATGTATGTTCCACCGCTGCCTGGCTTCTATGGTTAACTAGTGGCTTTGCTGCACACTGATCTTCAGGCAAGCTTCATTTGTTAAATTACAAACAAAATATCACTACATTGGTCAGTTCCTCCAAGGGTGCATGTATGATGTTAATTGTCATGAGATACAATGAGAGCACTCTACCTTTGGATGTGTAGGAAAACATACCCATAGTGCTCTGCTACTGCCCAGATATTTCAAGGGATCAGGTACACAGGGATTGCAATTGTGTTTTTTTTGCATGAAGAGTATTCCCTGCCAAACTGGGCAGACTTTCATTATTGGTGTGGGAGATTCTTCTGTCTATGTGTTGCTTTTATTGGTTAATGAATAAAGAACTGGCTTGGCCTATAGCATGGAAGGAGGAAGGTGGAGTTAGAGAGATGCTATGGAGCCACTGCCAGAATAAGACTTGCTGAAACTTTGCTGGTAGGCCACGACGTTGTAGTGATATATAGATTAATAGAAAAGTGTTAAACTAATATGTAAGAGTTAGCCAATAAGAAGCTAGAGTTAATGGGCCAAGTAGTGATTTAATTAACACAGTTTCTGTGTGATTATTCTGTGGCTGAGCAGCCAGGACCAATGAGCAGCCCTTCCCCTACAAATTGGTGCCCAATGTTGGGCCCACACCCACGACCCTGAGATTAAGAGTCTCATGCTCTACCAACTGAGCTAGCTGGGTGGCCGAGAACCAACAAGCAGACCTTCTTCAACACAACACTTAACTAGAAATCCATATTTGTAAACATCCAAGTAGACACACAAATATCAGAATATTACTGACAACTCAAAACCAAAATTCTTGATGTTTAGTCCTTTTGGATGTACTGTTTGGGGCTCCATCTTTTGACTGATTCCCTGCCATGGTTTAAGACCAACTCCTATACCTCAAATACATTATTTCTCAATTGTCACAGTTGGCACACCTAAAGGAAGATATCTACATAAATCTGACCTTGAAACCCCATCTCATTTACATATTGCCTACAGGTGACATGTAAAATCCACATGCTCTCAGTTTTTTTCCTAGCCACCAACTTCATTGCTCAATACCATCCTTCCTACACTTTCATGCATCTAGGATGCTTTTCTATTTTATTTTCTTTTTCCATTTGTGTATGTGTGCATGTGCATATACCTGTTTGTATATGTGTGTTATTCATAAGCATGTTTGCATATGTATGAATGCACATGTGTGTAGGTACATATGAATGGAGAGGCTTTAGGTTGGTGTCCAGAACCATCCTTCATCACTCTTCCATGTTCTTGCATTGAGGTCAGCATCTCAGGTAAAGTCAGTGTGTGAAGATATGGCTAGTCTCATTCAAGGAATCCACTGACTGTTTCTTCACAGTCTGGAATTACAGTCAGGCCACAAGGTCTACATGGCATTTGCTTTAGTTCTGGGGATCTAAACTCCAGTCTTTGTGCTTACATGGAAAATGCATTCAACCATTGCACAGTCCCCCCAGCCTGTGTTTCAAGGCCTATGCTCATTTCTCTTTACCCAGGCTTGTGTATTTATTTATTCATGTGTGCTCAACCTTCCCCACTCTACACTGTCACTATAAACTGGCGGGTCTTAAATTTTTATTATTAATTCCATTCTACACGCATATACTTAAATTATATTGAATTAAATTATATCCATTAAATATATAGTGCAGGAATATGATGGAGGAAGGTCATTGGTTAAATAAAAAGAAACTGCTTGGCCCTCATTGGTTAGAAGATAGGTGGGAGGAATAAACAGAACAGAACGCTGGGAGGAAGAGGAAGTGAGCTCAGACTCGACAGCTCTCCTCTCGGGAGCAGACGCCTCAGAGAGATGCCATGCTCCGCTCTCCCAGGCAGACGCACGTGATGAAGCAAGCCGCCAGGTTAGACATGCTGAATCTTTCCCGGTAAGACCGGTGCTCACAGATTATTAGAGATGGGTTGATCGGGATGTGAGAATTAGTCTGTAAGGGCTAGAGCTAAAGGGCCAAGCAGTGATTAAATGAATACAGTTTGTGTGTTGTTATTTTGGGCATAAGCTAGCCAGGCAGCCGGGGTGCTGGGGACGCAGCCCCGCCGCCCCTTAATACTACAAATGGTGCCCACATGGACAACTGCTTCCACATAAAGCCCGAGACAGCTTGGGAAGTAATTCTAGAACAAAATGAAAGCATTGTGCCTTGTTTCTTGGTAGCAGCAATTTCTCAGTTCTACTCTGCTTGCTAGAGACAAGCAAGCACTCTCATCTAAGAGAGGCTTCCTGACTCAGCTTCAGCTGCAAAACCCTGCAGCTCATTAAGAGGTCCTGCCACAAAACACTTAAATCGTGTTGACGAAAAGCTGAACGCATGCTTTTCGGTTTTCAGCCGTAGCAGGAAAAAAGCTGTGCCGTTTAAAAATGCCAGCTTTCTGGGCTGTCCTGCCAGGGCAAACTCTGACTCTTTTATGCAGGCGGTTCGTGCGGTTTGAAAGCCCAGGCTGCTGAAGCTCGCTTGCTAGCAGGGACCTTGAAATGCCATAGAGTTGTGGCAGTAAACATGGCTACAGCCAGTACCTCAGCTATGGGGCTGGAAAGCTAAGGAATGGGCTACATCTAGCCGGCAAAGCCACGCCTTTAATCCTACTGATATTGCTTGGTAAATTAAAGGCTCATGTGGTCAGAAAAAGAGAGATATACAGTAAAGAGAGATTCAAAGACAAAGAAAATTTTTAAATGGTTTACAGTGTGTTAAAAATATATGTAGACTAAAAGTTGAAGTTCTTAAAGTAAAAAACAAAATAAAGGAAGAGAGTTGTTGTGTGTGGTAGTACACACCTTTAATCCCAACACTTGGAAGGCAGAGAGAGATTGACCTCTGTGACTTCAAGGTGTGGTAGCACACGCCTTTAATCCCGGTGCCTAGAAGGCAGAGACAAACAGATCTCTGTGAGTTCAAGGTGTAATAGTGTACACCGTTAATCCCGAATGCCTGGGAGGCAGAGACAGGCAGATCTCTGAGAGTTCAAAGACAACCTGATCTACAGAGTTACTTCAGGTCAAAGATACAGAGAACCTGTCTCAAAAAGCAAAGAGTTAAATGTAAAAATAAACAAAATAGAGGTTAAAACAAAGCTGCACAAAGATGGAAAATACACAGAGAATTTTGATACTGTATGCTATTATGCTCTCTTTAAATTATTTAAATGCTGAGGAAGGAGCAACAGATGCTAAAAGGTATTTATTTATAAATGCTGCTGAACTAATCCAGCATAGATATTTTGATGCCTTGACTTTGAAATTTGGATCTAAGGACATGATGCTTTGGAAAGGAGTTTCTTATTTTGTTTTCACAGAGGATGAGACCCTGTTCATTTCTTCTATTCCGATTTGGTATGATGGACCACGCCCTCCTGAAGGGTTGGTGTGAACACCTTCAGAAAATTGCTTCGCTCAACTGCCAACTGAGATGAAACTAGCACACAGGTTATACCATGAAAGACCTAATTAACGACGCCCCCATTCAGCAGGAAGCAGTTTGGAGAGAAATAACTGTGCCCATATTCCCAAAAAATGTTTATAAATGTTCTTTTACATTTAAAGGGGGATATGATATAGGTATGAATAATTTGCATTAGTATAGATTTTGCTTTATTGATAGAGATTTACGGTCAATTTTGTTATATGTATATGTATTTCTGATATTGATTAAGGTATTGTGATTGTGTAGTTCATTATTAAAATGTAATGTATAATTAGGAAATATAGGTTGTTGATGGATAATCATAAATAATAGTCAAGTTTGTAGTTATGTTAGTTAATATTTTCTAGATGTGCGTAGATATATTTTAGATAGGCATTCTTCATATTTTTCAAAGATTATAGAATATGGCATTTTAAATGTTTTAATAACTGAGGACTTTTCATGACAATGAGACACTCTGCTCCTGGCAGCACCAATCTACTTCAAGAGGAAGATGGGCATCGAAGAGGCTTGTTATGGAGTTTGATAGCCATTTGGGCAAGAAACTGCTCTTGCCTGGACTATTGCATAAACTGGACACAGAGAACCCACAGAGAGAGGACTACTGGATTTGCCTAAGGTGAGATGATCTTTTGGGGTTCCTGATTCATGAAAGAGTCTGCGAGACATTCTGCAGGACACAAGAGATAGTGACTGAACTGACTTTGAATTTTCCTGCTTTATGGAAATGTCTGCTGGATACCATGGGCCTGAAGGCTGAAGATGGATGCCCCAATGGTACAGAGGAACTTTGGGTGACTGTCCAGGCAGCGAGATGTCTCTGTCATTTCTAGAATTTTAAAAGTTGCTTTTTTCTTGTTTGCTTAGGTAGTATTGTATCTTTCTGGAGTCTTTGATGGAGTTAAGAATAGTTAGTTATAATTATAGTTTTCCTTAGTTATGATAAAGATTATTGTAACTTCTACTTGATAACTGTTTCGTTATATGTAATTTTGCTATGTTAAAGCTTTTTTTTTTTTTGTTTAAACTGAAAAAGGGGAAATGATGGAGGAAGGTCATTTGTTAAATAAAAAGAAACTGCTTGGCCCTCATTGGTTAGAAGATAGGTGGGAGGAGTAAACAGAACAGAACGCTGGGAGGAAGAGGAAGTGAGCTCAGACTCGACAGCTCTCCTCTGGGGAGCAGATGCCTCAGAGAGACGCCATGCTCCGCTCTCCCAGGCAGATGCACGCGATGAAGCGAGCTGCCAGGTTAGACATGCTGAATCTTTCCCGGTAAGACCGGTGCTCACAGATTATTAGAGATGGGTTGATCGGGATGTGAGAATTAGTCTGTAAGGGCTAGAGCTAAAGGGCCAAGCAGTGATTAAACACACAGTTTGTGTGTTGTTATTTCGGGCATAAGCTAGCCAGGCAGCCGGGGTGCTGGGGACGCAGCCCTGCCGCCTCTTAATACTACAGGAATAAAGCATTATCAGGTAGGCTCCTTTTCAAACTGAAACCTTCATTTCTTAATTTGGTGTTGAGACAAATGTGCATGCAGAGGACTGCTGACCACAGACACCCCTTCCTTCTGGTCATGACCCTTCTTCCACCCCAGGGTAGACATCACTGTTTAAACTTCCAGCTCTGTGGATTACGATGTTTGGGAAACTTGCTGCTGTTCTTCCTGTAAACTGCCTTTTCAATGGCTACTTTTTCCATTCTGTCTTGTCCTGCTCCATTCTGCCTTTGCGAGATTCTTGCTCATCCTGCTGCTGTGTTGGAATGTATCCTGTGAAACTGCACGTTTATTTACCCATGCCACTATGGGTAGCACTCTGGGTAATTCTGAAGCCGGCTTTATGAGTATTGCTTCTTTGAATATTCATGTGCACATCTTTTAGTGAACATATGTATGTGTTTTTCCAAATGTTAAACAGACCTTATATTTCTGGAGTAAACCACACTTTTCGTGACATATTATCCTGTTTATGTGTGGTTGGGCTTGATTTTCTAGGATCGCTCAAGGATGGCTGCCATTTGCAGGATGTAAGGAAATAGTTCCTTCAGGTTCCTTTCCCAGAATATTTTCCTGCAGCTGTGGTATTGGATTTCCAGGGTCCTATACAGAACGTGAGAGGTAGTCTTTTTTCTCTCTTGGTTTTGCTTGGTATTAGGAATTATTTCTTCCCTGGATATTTGGGAGAATTCATGGTTGAAAACATATTGGTATAGAATTTTCTTTATGGGAGTTTCTCTGATGAAAGAGTAAAAATTTTTACTAGATAACTAAATAGTTAAGTCTTTAATGCATTCCTCTATCAACCTTGGCAATTGTTTTTCTGCTCTCCAAATTTATCCTACATAATTTTCTAAATTAAATTATCATTAATTTTTTTATAGAATCACTTCCTTTCATACACCAGTGACTTTAATGTTGACTTATTTTGTGTACCTGATAATTGCAAAGTATTCATTTCTCTTTTTGATATCTGTCGTGTCGGTTGAGATACTTAAAACAAAAAAAACTTATTTGCCCATGAGTCAATGAGCAGGTGAGTGACCCACCTGCCACCTGAACTGCCACCCCCCCCCCGGATTCTGTTTCCCTGAGACCTACTTCAAGGACCCAACCCCTCAAACCTCATCTTTCTCCCCAGAGCCATCGCTTCCCCACAACTCCAGCAGGCTCCATCAACCCAGCTACAGTCCACACCAATACAAAGAAAAGGTAAGTGAGCTGCCTCCCAGATGAACACCCCACTTCCCCAGATCCTGATCCCTAGAGCACACCCAATGATCCTCCCTCTAGCTCATAGCCCCAGCAGCTATACCAGAGGCCAGGCTAGTCTTTGGGACCCCAGATAAGACACTTATCACTGTCAGTTAATACTCCATAATGTCTACCCTTCAAATGCTATGCTACCCTGGGCTCCATATTCTGGTCTACAACTTTGGAAGAACACATTGGCTTTACCAGAGGCAAGGCCAGATATAGTGACCCAAGGTCTCCAAAAAAAAAAATTAGCAGAGACACCTTATTGGAGCTGAAGACTCAGAAGTTACCAGGATCCTTGGCCATTTAGGCCAGAAGACCAGAGAGGAAATAGAAACCAAAGAATAAAACACTCATCCAACAAAGACAAATGCAGGAATCAACACCTCTACCTATAATGATCCCAAATCCAGAAGCCTGAATGTCAGTGTAAGAACATAATCAAAAAAAGAAAGGACAACATGGCACCATCAGAACTGAGCTATCCTATGACAGACAGCAAGACCCGAATGTCCCAAAGCAGCTGAAGCACAAGAAAAGTATTTTTAAAATAACTTTATGAGGAAGATGGAGGTCCTCGAAGAAGAAATGGGATAAAAATCCTTGAAAGAAATTGATAAAGACACAAAAAATTGGAGGAAATCAACACAGCTGTTAAAGAATGACAAGAAAGCCATGGGTGGAGGAAGGCAGAAGAAGGAAACAGTTCAAGACATGAAAATGGAAATAGAAACAATAAAGAAAATACCAACTGAGGGAACTCTGGAATGGAAAATCTGGGTAAGTGAATAGGAACTACAGATGTAAACATCAATAGAGTACAAGAAATAGAAGAGAATCTCAAGCAGCAAAGATACAATAGAGGAAATAGATTCATCAGTCAAATAAAATGTTGAATCTAAAACATTCCTAACACAAAACATCCCAGAAATCTGGAACATTGTGAAAAGACAAAACCTAGGAATTAAATGAATAGAAGATGGAGATGAAACCCAGCTCAGTGGCCCAGACAATATAGTCAACAAAATTATAGAAAAAAGAATAATTTCCCAACCTAAAGAAGGACTTACCTAGAAAGGTACAAGAAGCTTAGAGAACTCCAAATAGACTGGACCAAAATAAGTCTTCTTGCCACATAATAATTAAAACACTAAACATACAAAAATAAAAGGAATACTTAAAGCTGCAAAGAAAAAAGGCCTAGTAACATAAAGACAAACCTATCAGAATTACACCAGACTTCTCAGTAGAGACTCTACAACTCAGGAGGGCCTGCACAGATGTCTTGCAGACTCTAAGAGACCACAAATGTCAGCTCACATTATTAAATCCAGCAAATATTTCAACCACCATTGATGGATAAAACAAGGTGTTTCATGACAATGTTAAACTCAAAAATTCAGTCTTATAGATGGTAATAGAAGGAAAACTCTAACCCAAAGAAGTTAGAAATACTAAGGAAAATATGGGCAATAGATAATCTCACAATAGCAAAACACAAAGAAGTGACACACACACACACACACACACACACCAATAACAACAAAATAACAGAAAATAATAATCACTGGTCACCAATATATCTCATTGTCAATAGGCTCAATTTGCCTATTGGTGTAGGAGGTTCTTCTGTCTTTGTATTGCTTTCATTGGTTAATAAAAAAAAACTGCTTTGGGCCCCTGATAGGGCAGTGGTGTAGGAGGTCCTTCTGTTTATGTGTTGCTTTCATTGGTTGAATAAAAAACTGCCTTGGCCTAGTTGATAGGACAAAACTTAGGTAGGTGGAGTAGACAGAACTAAATGCTGGGAAGAAGGGCAGAATGGCAGATGCCATGGATCTCCTGCCTGAGATGGATGCTGGTTAGAATCTTGCTGGTAAGCTACAGTCATGTGGCAATACACAGATTAATATATGTGGGTTAAATTAAGATGTAAGAATTAGCCAATAAGAAGTTAGAGCTAATGAGCCAGTCAGTGTTTAAATGAATACAGTTTCTGTGTAATTATTTCAGGCATAAGCTAGCCGGGTAGCCAGTAGCTTGGAATATTATGACTACATTCCCAAAAAATGGACTATGGATATTTTCCTTTGTTTAAAAGAAAAGAGAGGGAAGTGGTGTGGGACAATTCTGTATTCTGTCAATTGTATTTTAAATAAACCCTGATTGGCCAGTAACTAGGCAGGAAGTAGAGATGGGACAACCAGACAGGCAGTAGAGGCAGGGCAATGAGAAAAGAATTATTCTGGGAAGAAGGAAGGAAGCTCTTTCCCCAGTCCTGTCCAGACACCAAAGAAGCAGGATCTTACCTGTCCCCCTGAAAATGGTACTGAGCCATGTGGCTAATATAGACAAGTATAATGGGTTAATATAAGTTATAAGAGCTAATACAAAGCCTGAGCTAATGGGCCAATCAGTTTATAACTTATATAGACCTGTGTGTGATTTTATTTGGGCCTGAATGGCTGTGGGACCTGGTGGAAGGACAGAAACCAGGCAGGACAGAAAACTCAAACAGGGCAGAACTTAGATAGGTGGGGAAAATTAAATAGAATGCTGGGAGGAAGAAAGCAGAGTCAGAGAGAGCCACCATGTCAGATATGCTGAATCTTTCCCAGTAAGCCACTGCCATGTGGTGATATGCAGATTAATAGAAATGGGACAGATCAAAATGTGAAAGTTAGCTAATAAGAGGCCAGAGCTAATGGGCCAAGCAGTAATTTAATTAATATAGTTTCTGTGTGGTTATTTCAGGGGTAAGCAAGCTGGGTGGCCCAGATGAACAAGGGGGCCTTTCTCCCTACAACAACCTATAAAAAAATACAAGCTAACAGAATGTACATAAAAACAGGAGACATCCTTCTGTTGTATATAAGAAATATACCTCAACATCAAAGATAGAAATTACCTCAGAGTAAAGGACTAGAAAGAGATTTTCTAGTCAAACAGTCCTAAGAAGCAGGCAGTTGAAGCCATCCTAGTATCTAACAAAATAGACTTCAAACCAAAGTTAATCAAAAGAAATGGAGAAAGATCTTTCACATTCATCAAAAAAAATCTACCGAGATGCTGTCTCAGCTTTGAACATCTATGCCACAAATACAAGGGAACACACATTTATAAAACAAACATTACTAAAGCTTAAATCACACATTAAATCCCACAAATTAATAATGGGAGACTTCAACACTACACATTCACTAATGGAGAGGTCATCTAGACAGAAACTAAACAGAAATAATGGAAATAACAAACATTATAACTAAAAGTAATCTAACAAATATGTAAAGAACATTTCACCCAAACATAAAAAATTATATCTTCTTCTCAGTACATCATGGAATCTTACCCAAAATTGACCATATACTTGATCACAAAGCAAGTCCCAACATATACAAAACAATTGAAATAATCCCCGGTATCTTATCAGATCACCATGGATTAAAGCTGAAGTCTAAAGACACAAATTACAGAAAGCCCACCAATTCATGAAACTGAACAACTTTCAACTGAATTACTACTGGGTCAAGAAAGAGAGAAAGAAGGAAATAAAAAAACTTTCTAGAAGTCAATAAAAATGAATGCACAACATACCCAAACTTATGGGACACAATAAAAGCGGGTACCAAGAGGAAAGTTCATAGCGCTAAGTGCCTGAATAAAGAATTCGGAGAAAACTCATTGTAGTGACTTAGTGAACACCTAAATACTCTAGAACAAAAAGAAGTAAGTACACACAAGAGAAGTAGACAGCATGAGGGCTGATAGCCATAAAATAGAAACAGAATACAAAGAATCAAAAAAACAAAGAGTTTGTTCTTTGAGAAAATCAACAAGATAGACAACCCTTATCCAAACTGACTAAAAGGATTGGAGACAATAACCAAATTAACAAAATCAGGAATGAAAAGGGGGCATAACAACAAGCACTAAAGAAATCAAGACAATCATTAGGTTATACTTAAAAAATCTGTACTCCACAAAATTAAAAAATATAAAAGAAATGGACAAATTTCTTGATAGATACCATATGCAAAAATAAGATTAATATTAGATAAACAATTTAAACAGACTTAATTACCCCCATGGAAACAAAAGTAGTCATTAAAAGTTTCCCCAAAACAACAACAACAAAATCCCAGGGCCATATGGTTTCAGTGCAGAATTCTACCAGACTTTCAAAGAAGATTAAATACCAATACTCCTCAAATTATTCCACAAAACAAAAATAGAAGGAACATTGCCAATTCTATTTATGATTCCAAAGTCATCCTGATATGCAAACCACACAAAGACTCAAGAAAGAAAACTATAGACCAGTCTCTTTTATGAACATTGATACAAAAATAGTCAATAAAATACTCACAAACTGAATCCAAGAACACATAAAAAAGATCATCCAATAGGCTTAATCCCAGAGATGCAGAGTTGGTTCAACATATAAAAATATGTCAACACCATATAAACAAACTGAAAGAAAAAAATATGATCATCTCACTAGATGCTGAAAAAAACCTTTGATAAAATCCAACACCCCTTCATGATAAAAGTCTTGGAAAGATCAGAGATACAAAGAACATACCTAAACATAGTAAAAGCAATATACAGCTAGCTGATAGTCAACATCAAATTAAATGAAAACTAAAAGAAATTCCACTAAAATCAGGAGCAATATAAAGCTGTCTACTCTCTACATATCTATTCAATACAGTACTTGAAGTTCCAGCTAGAGCAATAAGACAACAATAAGATTTTAAGGAACACAAATTGGAAAGGAAAAGTCAAAATATTACTGTTTGCAGATAACATGTTAGTATACATAAACAACTTAAAAAATTTACCAGGGAACTCCTACAGTTGGTAGACAGACACCTTCAATAAAGTGACTGGATACAATGTAAACTAAAAAAAATCAGTAGTCCTCCCATACACAAATGATATATGAGAAGACAACACCCTTCACAACAGACACAAACAATATAAAATATCTTGGGGGGTAACTCTTAGTGAAAGATCTGTATGACAAGAATTTCAAGTCTTTGAAGACAGAAATTGGAGAAGATATCAGAAAATGGAAAGATTTCCCATGCTCATTAATCTTGGCAAGATTAACATAGTAAAAATGGCTATTTTACCAATAGCAATCTTCAGATTCAATGCAATCCCCATCAAAATTTCAACATGAATCTTTACAACCCTTGAAATAACAAAATTCAGCTTCATATTGACAAACAAACAAAAAAAAACCTAGGATAACTAAAAGAATCCTGTACAATAAATGAACTTCTGGAGGTATCACCATTCCTGATTTCAAGTTATACTACAGAGCTATAGTAATAAAAAATAGCATGCATGGTATTGGCATAAAAACAAATGGGTGGATCAATGAAATTGAATAAAAAAACCCAGACATAAATTCACACAACTATGGACACCTAATTTTTGACAAAGAAATCAAAGTTAGTGGAAAAATAAAGCATATTCAACAAATGGTGCTGGTATAACTGAATGTCCAATTGTAGAAGAATTCAAATAGGTCCATATCTATCACCCTGCACAAAAGTCAAGTTCAAGTGCATCAAAGATCTCAACATAAATCCAGTTGAATTAAACCAGATAGAAGAAAAATGGGTAGTATCCTTGAACACACTGTTGCAGGAGACAGCTTCCTGAATAGAACAATAGCAGCTCGGAAGCTCACATTGACAGATAATAAATGGGACCTAATGGAAGTAAAAGGCCTCTGTAAGGCAAAGGACACTGTCAGTAGGACAAAACGGCAGTCTACAAAATGCGAAGAGTTTCACCAACCCCACATCCAACAGGGGGCTGATTTCCAAAAATATATAATGAACTCAAGAAACTAGACAACAAACTAAATAGTCTATAAATGGGATACATATCTAAACAGAGAATCTCAAATGACCAAGAAACACTTAAAGAAATGTTCAACATTTTTAGCTGTCAGAGAAATACAAATCAAATGTCTCTGGGGTTCCATCTTACACCTGTCAATATGACTAAAATCAAAAACACAAATAACAGCTTATGCTGGAGAGTATTGGAGTAAGGGGAACACTCCTCCATTGTGAAGGGGGAGTGTAAACTTATATAACCATACAACCAATATGGTAGTTTCTCAGAAAATTAGAAATCAATCTATTCCAAGACCCACCTGTACCACTTTTGGGCACATATCCCAAGGATGATTAATCATATCACAAGGACTCTTGTTCATCTATGTCTATAGCAGTTTGTTTGTAATAGCCAAAAACTGGAAACAACCTAGATGCCCCTCAACTGAATAATAAAGAACATGTGGTACATTTACACATGGACTGTTACTCAGCTGTTAAAAATAATGACATCAAGAAATTTGAAGGCAAATGGATGGAACTAGAAAAAAAATATTGTGTGTGAGATAACCTAGACCCAGAAAGACAAACATTATATGCACTGACTCATAAGTGGATATTAGCCATAAAGTAAAGGAGAAACATGCTATAATCCTGATACAATCCACAGACCCAGAGAAGCTAGTTAAGAAGGAGAGCCTGGGAAGGGGAAATAGAAAAGTTCTGGGGGTGGGGGGTAATAAGAAGATGAGGGATCATGTTGGACAGGTGATGGAGGGCAAAAGTACTGAAAGAGACTGGAAATGGAGGTGGCATTTTGGGGTCAGATAGAACCCTGGGGCAATGGAAAATCCCAGAAACCAACAAGAATGACCCCAGCTAAGACTCCTAGCAACAGTGGATACATAGCCTGTACTGGTCATCTTCTGTGACCAGGGGTGACTTCCAGTGGAGAGTTTGGGACACCAATCCAGCCATATAACCTTTGACCTAGAGTTTGTCCTGCCTATGGGATGTGCTAGGATAAGGTTGGCTAACCAATGACTGGTCAAGCCTGAGACTCATGTCATGAGGTTGAGCCTACCCTTAACACAGCACCCTTAACAGTGCTAGGACCCAGAGCCTGGTTGGTTCGGAGACCTGTGCTAGAGCCACATATGACTGGAGAAAAAAAGTGTCAGTGTAATGATTCCTAATGATATTCTGCTACACTCATAGTTTGGTGACTACCCCAATTGTCTATCAGGGAGCCTTCATCCAAAAACTGATGTAAACAGATGCAGAGACCCACAGCCAAACATTAGGCTGAGCTCATGGAATTCTGCTAAAAAGAGAGAAAGGACTGTGGGAGCCAGAGGGAGTCAAAGATATCACAGAAAAATCACGAAAACAATTAACCTGGTCCCATAGAAGCTCATTGATATATGATGTTTTGTTCTTTTGACTTTCAAGAAGGGGCCTGCCACCCAGCTCCCAAACAAATTACTCAGGAGACGTCTTTATTTTTTCTTATAATTACTTGACCTTAGCTTGGCTTGTTTCTTGCAAGCTTTTCTTAAATTATCCCAACTACCTTGTGCCTCTTCTTACTCCTGTGTATCTTACCTTTCACTCTTACTCCATGGCTGGCTGGCTGGCTGGCCCTCGATGTCCTCCTCCTCTTGTTCTCTTATTGCTCCTCCTTCTCCTCTTCCAAATTATACTCTGACCTACTGCTCCGTTTATCCTTTCTCCTGCCTCGCTACTGGCCATTCAGCGCTTTGTTAGACCATCAGGTGTTTTAGACAGGCTTCACAGCTTCACAGAGTTAAACAAATGCGGCATAAACAAAAGCAACATATTTTTACATCATTAAACAAATGGTCCACAGCATAAATAAAAGTAACACACCTTAAAATAATATTCCCCAACACACAGAGTCTGAACCAACAACAAAGGAGCCTGCATAGGCCCTCTACATATACGTGACTGTTGTGTAGCTTGGTCCACTTGTGGGACTCCTATTATTAGGGGCACAGGCTGTCCCTAATGCTTCGACTGGCTTTTGGGAACCTATTCCTCATACTGGGTTTCCTTGCCTAGCCTTAATATAAGTGGAGGTGCTTAGTCTAACAGCAACTTGATATGCCATGCTTTGTTGATACCCATGGGAGGCCTGCCCCTTTCTGAGCAGAAACATAGGAAGAGTGGATGGGGTGGGGGAGAGGAGAGAGGAGAAATTGCAGTCAGGATTTAAATACATAGATAAATTTAATTTAAAAAGACTCATGTCTGTAAAATACTTTATTTAAACTACTTTCCTCTCATGATATAGGTGTATATATTTATTTTCACAGATTTTTTTAAGATTTATTATTTTTAAATTTCACTGTTTCCCAGCTCCCCTTTCTCTAAGGTCACTCTTTTCTGCTCCTTGGAAGTGGTGTGTCTCTGTAAGTTTGTGGTCGATACATATATACATACATACATACATTTTGAAAGAACCTAGCCATCATCTCATAACTATATTCCTTTCTCTCCCTCTGAGGACACACTGGTACAGGAATAGGACATGTGGGGTTCTCTGAACAGTTGGTTTTGTTTGGGTTCTCTGGTAGGGTTAAACCCAGGATCTCACACATGCTGTTCAAGCACTTCACCGTCAGTTCTTCCTTTGACTTTATTTGGAGGCAGAGTCTTGTCCAGTTTCCTAAGAGTGTCATCCTCCTGCTTTAGCTTCCCAGGTATATGATTTTACAGGGCTTTGACCCAGAATTCCACAGGTCTTTTGCTGGCCCCTTAGCTGCCTTTTTCTCTTAAGCCTCATGTGTACACCTTCAATTTCTCTATTTAACAATTCACTAACTCTATAGCATCTGACATTGAGAATTAATATATGTGAATGTGTCCCATATTTAATATTAAATTCACCCATTGAAGTGTTCGCTTGTTTTTTTTATTGTTTTCTTTCTTTCTTTCTTTCTTTCTTTCTTTCTGTCTTGAGACATTGTTATGATATGTCACTTTGACTTGTCAAAACCTGTCATATAAACATAACTGGCCTTTAACTCAGAGAAAATCCTTCTACAGTGGCTGCATGAGTTCTAGGATTACAGGCATGCAACATGTCTGACCAAAAGTTTTAATTTAAGATATATTACCTAAGGATATAGTTCAATGGTATGCATAACTCTGGATCCCATTCCCAGAAAAGCACACAAAGAAAATAATATTTTATTATTCGGCTCAAAATATCCATTTGCTTTGTTTCCTATAAATGCTAATTATGAGTGCACATATCTTCCTCTTGTCTTACTGATTTTATGAATCTTTTCAGTATAATTATTTTAAAGGCTTATTTATATCCTCTAGCATCTATGGTCTTGGTATTGTTTATTTTTCTTAGATTATTGATTTTAGGCTGGATGGTAACAATAATTTGCAAGTTTGGAATTTTGAAGGTAATAAAACACATGGGGCTGTCTCCGGGTCATGACCCATTCAGCACCATGGGTTTACTTTCCCTTCCTTTATTCCAGCCAGAGAGAGCACAGAAGCAATGACCTATATCAAAATTAAGTTACAATTTTAAGGAAATTTATGTAGCCTTTTTGTCACCTCATTTTCTAGGTCATAGAGGCCTTCTGCCAGAGCTCAGCCTGAGCTTCACACTCAAGCTGACCCGTTCCTTGTGGAAAACACGATTTGTTGCTCCCGAGTTTCAGTGTACTCCTAGACAAGTAAGTGCTCAGAGAGTTTAGGTCTAGGGTCTCTGCAAAGGACACAAAACAGCAGTTTTCAAACAGAGACATGTGAAGTTCATTATTGAGGGTGAGTATAAAGTCAAATTCAGAATATTCTGATATTCTAAATCACTTAGAATAGAGTGATTCAAAATAGAAAACTAAGGTTAGCACAATAACTCAGACAGTTAAGTACATGCCTTGCAAACACAAGGATGTATTTGATTCCCAGAACCCACATTAAAAAATTCTGGATGCAATAGCACGTGCTTGGTGTGCCAGAAACAGGGCTTCTCTGACCTTCCAGGCTAAATGACTGGGTAGCCTAGAGGCCTAGAGGCCACCTAGGAGAAACCATCTCAAAAACTCATGATGGACAGCTCCTGAAAGAATGTACAAGTAGAAATTTGGTGTGTGTGTGTGTGTGTGTGTGTACACTCACCTCTGAACTATGCTTGCACATATGCATATGTACCCCTCCTACACACACACAAAGAGAGAGAGAAACAGCAATATAGAACTAATGAGTACATATTCTGCATTTAACAATCACTATGCCAATCATAAAATCAATAAATACTGGATTTGAACTTTTATTTATTTATTTATTTATTCTTTTATTTATTTATTTTTAATGCTACATACAGACAGAGTCCAGGATAGCCCTGTATCACCTCACTTTTTGAGATAGGATCATAATTCCATGCAGCACAAGGTGACCTTGGATTTGTGAGCACTTGTCTAAACTCTAAAATACTATGATTATAGGTGTACAATACTCTGCCAAGGTGGAATTCTGTATTCAAACAATTGCCCTAACAAACCCACAAGATCACCTCACTCGACAGCAGCAGAATGTATACCCATCAACAGATGGATGTAAAATACTTACATGGGAGATCAATTGTTAGACCCCCAATGTCTTATTCAACTTCATAACAATATCATCATATGAATTTCCATTTTCAAATTAATTATACATCACTGGAAATATATTTTTGAAAACCAAACAGGAAACCAGAAAACTCAAAATTAGCTATAAATTAAACAAGGAACCTGAATATAAAGGGCATCTTTTGAAACAAAATGTTAACATATATCAAAGTTTAGGAGATATTCAAAAAATACTAAGATAGAAAATCATAGTGATCAGTATCTATGTGGGGTTACTAGAACCCACACAGCAGCTCATAACTACCTGTAACTTAAGCTTCAGGGATCTGACACCATCTTCTGAGCTCTGAGGGCACCTTATGTATATGGTGAATAGGGTCCTCCTTGGTACCTAACTTCTCTGGAACAATAAAACCCATGTAAAAAAGAAAGGAATCTCTACGATAGTGTTCCTGACAATGTTTTGTGGGAATAACACCAACAGCAGACAAAAAATAAAAAAACCCAAATGAAACAGGTGGCAGTCCTTCACACTACAGTGTCTCTGTACAGCAATGGACATGTTCTACAAGAGAAAACTGATGGCTAGCAGAGTGGGGTGGAACATTTATAAATTGTATAGACAATGTGTTATGGAATAATGCTTTCATACACTGTGAACATGAGTCCTTGCCAAGGTACCTTCTGATTAGTTTAAGAAAGGAGCTGACTGGTTGGTAGTTAGGCAAGAGGCATAGGTCGGACAGCAAAACAGACAGGACACTAGGAAGAAGGAGGGCAGAGACTTGGGAGTAGTGAGCAGTTGCAGAGAGTAGCAAGATGGATATACTGTACTGAGAAAAGGTACCAAGCCACATGACAAAGTGGAGATTAAAATATGGGTTAATTGAAAATGTAAGAATTAGCTAGTAACAAGCCAGAACTATGGGCCAAGCATTCCTAATTAATATTACATCTCTCTATCAGTTATTTGGTAACTGGTGGGTGGGAAAAAAAAGTCTGCCTACAACAATGGAAGGGTTTAGAACCAAAATTATTGAGCAATCTCACAACTCAATAGCATCAAATATTTAAACCACAAAAGACTTGAACATATTTTGTAAGAGGACATAATGAAGTTTCACTCAGAAGGGAGAGATAACTCAATGGTTAAGAGCACTGGCTGCTCTTCTTTGGACCAGAGTTCTATTCCCAGCACCCATATGCAGCTCACAAGAGTCTGTAACTCCAGTCCCTTGGTTTCTGACGCCCTCTTCTGGCTCCTTGGGTGCATGTTTGGAGACAGAATATGCAGGCAAACTTACCCATATACATACAAATAAATAAATAAAATTTAAAGAAATAAAGGAACATGAAGGTGTCCAATATCACTAATAATTAAAGAAAAGCAAATTAAAGCAAATGATAAGTCTTATATAAACCACCAAAATACCCAAGTGTTAGACTGAAGAATGGCAAACATCTTCACTAGTGATAAGAGGGTAAATAACACAACTGTGATAGAAAATGAGATAAATTTCCCTTAAAAGTTAAAAATACATCTACTAGACAATCTGATCATCTCATCTACTGGTACCTGTGACAGTGAAATTATAATCACCCTATAATAAACACATCTATGAATTGGGGGGGGGGAGTGTTATACTCCATGGGTGGAATGCATGCTCAGAAAGGTGCAGATCTGGGTTTCATCAATAAAACTGAAAGAAAAATCTGTACTCCATGTTCCCTTCAGGGTTACTCACAACAGACAATACTGGGAAACGATGACAAAACTGTATCTATTATCAAAGTTAATAGGAAAAATGGGACAGGTTGATATTAAAGGTCACTTATCAATATGCTACAATGTCAGCAGCTTCATTCCTCCTTCTCCCATTCTGCTATGGCTGATTGTTAGCAAGTTCAAGAACAGTGAGGGGCACGTGGGGGATTGTTCACCCACTATGCCTCAAGGCTGTGATCAGGTCTGCGGCTTCCAGTTCTGGAAACAGCCTTGCGTGAAGTACCACTATGTTTTAGCATCAGTCACGACTCCTGAGTCCACTTAGGATCTCTTTTTAATGGCCAAGTCAGAAAGATGCTGTAAAGCACTTGACACCTCAACTGCCTCTGGAAAAATGTGCCCAACAGGCTGCACAGCTCCGAAAACAGAAGTGAAGGGCTGGGATGAGACCCCCACCGTGCCCCTGAGAGGAACACTTCACACCAGGATAATGCCTCCTTTTGTGCATTTCTGTCCCAAGGAGGCTGCTTGTTTGTCCCGGCCACCCAGAACTGGAATAACTACACAGAAACTGTACTATTTAAAACACTGCTTGGACTATTAGCTCTAGCTTCTTATTGGCTAGCTGTTACATATTAATTTAACCCGTCTCCATTATTTTATATTTTATCACGAGGTTCGTGGCCTACCTGCAAGGTTCCGATGTCTGTCTCTGGTCAGACTACATGGCTTTTCCTTGACCCCGCCTCCCTTTTTCCAGCATTCAGTTTAGTTTTCCCCACCTAACTATCCTATCAGGCCAAACCAGCTTCTTTATTAACCAATGGTATTCACAACATACAGAGGGAACTCCCACATCACATGTGCATAGAAAACACCTGTGAATCTGCTCACAGTCAGTCCGTTCTCCAAGCCAAGTAGCAACACACTGGCTGACCCAGGGACCATAATGACATCATTACCTAATGAACTGTGAGAAACTCATTTGAACATGGCCATCCTTCGGAGAAGCGTGAATCTTCCTATGATTAAAGTGATTTAGATAGGAGAAGTTCAGGGTAGACCATATTAATTTAGGAATGAGTCATTATGTTCAGTTCCAGACTACAACCTAATGAGCTGATTGAAATTCATTTAAATCCCTTGGAAAATACACGCAGAGTCTGAACAATATACATAATTTGGAACCAACAGACATTTCCTCTAAAAAACCAATAGAATTCAATCACTACAAATCAAATAAATCTATGGAAGGTTTTTATCCCCATGAAATTATTGGACTCCATCAGTCCTGAGCTTCTGAAATTAATGAAGACTGAGGAAAAACGCTGAACTGAAAGCCTCCTTCAAAAAAGATGAATGAAAATGTTGATTAATAAAATCTCATGAGTTACTTAAATGAGAGGTTTATTAACCAGGATGTGTTGGGAACTATCTGTGAGACTAACTGTATGTTTAATTACACTAATGTTTATGAGTTTGCTAGAAATCTTGGTACCTTTGGTTAAAAACAATAAAAATAATCAGAATTGCATACATACTTTGCTTATTACAGAAAAGAATTATAAAGTGTTATAAGAGTTAATGTATCAAAGTAAAGAAAAAATGCATCAATTTTCATAATTTTAGACAAGAGCTTTGCATATATAAAGAGAAGATATAAAACTAACATAAACACAGTTTTGAGTTGACTTTTACACATCTTTACTTCTTATTTTACTGTAATTATTTTTTCAGCTTATGTCTCACTGAGGAGCTCCATATGTAGCCCAGGTTAGCCCTGTACTTGCCTCAGCCTCTCATATGCTGGGACTATACACATGTACCACTGCCTCTAGCTGTGTGTGTGTGTTTTCAGGATACTGTGATCCAAGGACAGTTTCTTGGAAGATGGTTTCTCGGACTCCTTATATTCTGATTGCTTCCCTTCATCCCTGCATTGAGTGCTAATTGCTAGGAATAGGCCAGCAGGCTTTGTTTAGCCTGAGAAGATGACCGCAGGCTCTGACACCACAAAGGCCATCTTTTAGTGTGTCCCAGGGCCTTTCCTGTACTCCATTCTTTTTTCGGGAGGCTGGGAAATTCTTGTTTCTCTAAGCCAAGTGCCTGATGGCTTTTCAGATCTTCTAGATGCAAGTGTTCTAAATTGCATCCAGACACCCACAAATAGGAACTATTTCATCTGTTTCCCATAAGCAGTCCTTTATATGGAGTAAACCTGAGCTGGGCAAGCGTTGCTTCTGTGTGGATTCAGGATAAAGAGACACTCAGCTTGTCTGTCTTTATTCTTCAGGATAATTACAAGAGCACATTCATAAATCTAAATGTATCTTCTGCTGTCTTCTAGGTTTTGACGTTAAGTTATATAAATTTAAAGAACGCAATTTTCCCCAGGGTGAAGCTAATTGCCTTGACCTAGAGATTAAGATAAGGGACCACTGAGCTGTCTGTCTCCTGTTGTCAGGTGCTGTAGGAAGGTGATGGCCTTTGTCTCTCTTACTGAAAGTGCACTGCCTAACTCCCTATCTTTCTTCCTCCATGAAATCTACCAGTTTTCCTGTGGTCCTGGGATGCCCCTATCATAAGATGGTGGTGATGGTTAATGTTCTTTAGCAATTTGACAGGATCTGGACTCAGCTGAGAGATGAATCTCTGTGTGTATCTGTGAGAGTTTCTAGATTAGGTTAAGTGAAGTGAGAATACTCACTCCAACTGTAGAGGGCGCCATGTTGTGGATCTGAGCTCTGGACAAGCTGAGTACCAGCATGCATCTGTTTCCTGACTGCAAATATAAGGTGGTCAGTTGCCTCCAACACTGTGCCACACCTTCGCCGCCATGATGGACTGCATCTCCCAGGGCGGTGAGCCAATATAAATCCGTCTTTCCTCAAGTGGCTTTTGAGTTTATCACCTGAGTGAGAAAAGTAATTAACACAGTTGTGTACCTGGGTACGTGATGACAGGTGGAGACTGAAAGCAAAGTAGCATCTAGGCCAATCTCCGTCTCCCAGATATTTAATGGAGAACTGCTTTTGCCACTAAGAGAGGATTTCCTGAGTTATTGGGATGGAAGAAAAATGTCAAAACTACCTTCACCCTTCTGGCTTCCAACTCAACACTATTTTGGGCTTGCATTTCAGAACAACCCTGATAAGCAATAAGGGGGAAGTGTTTGGATATGGACGTAATACAGATAAAAGAACTTCAAAATATTTTACAACAACAGTGATTCCATTTACTGAATCATACTCCAGTTTAAGGCAGAAAGATGATTAGAAGCATAGTCGGGATCAGGAAGACCACACATTTGACATCTGGATAGACAATGACAGTAAAATCTGTACTGTCAACAAACTAATTTTTATATATATATATATATATATATATATATATATATACATATGTATATAATCACTTGTATAGTCTATGGGCTGCTTAGCTGCTTGGTTAGAAATCCTGTCTCCATTATTATTTCAATATACATATCTTTCATTGTGAACTCAGTAAATTATTTCATTTTTAAAACAATTTCTTTTTAATCTTCATTATTTTTCTTTTGAGATCCTTTATGTTTCTCTTATTAGCATCAATGAATGTTTAGCTATAAATGTAACTAATTTTCTTCAAGGTACATATATTATTTTTTTCCTGTGTGCTGTCTCTTTTTACATTTATTCCATAGTTTATATGTGTTTGGGTGTATATTTGTTTTTTTCATAGTTTCATGTAGCCCAGGATAGCTTTGAACTGTCTATATAGCCATAGATGACTTTGAGCTTCTGCCTTTCCCACCTTCAATTCCAGGTATTGGGAATACAGGTGTGTACCCCATCCTCAGCTCTTTGCAATATTGGCAATGGAACCCAGGGCTTTGTGCAGGCTGAACAAGCACTCTATCACTATCCTGCATCCTCAGCCTTGTTTAGTCCCCTTTAAAATACCCTGGAGATGCCATTTTCTCACTCTTGTATGCCTTCTGAGTACTCAGGCTTTTTCTTCTAATATTTTCACATTTTTATAAATCATTGTTTATTAGATTTTACTTTAGAGCAAGAAGTGAGGTGAATTGGCCTTAATTGGTCTATGTTTGTCTGCCACTGTTTGTTAATTAATCCATTTTCTTTCATTGATTTGAATTGCAAATCTCATTTTGTGCTATTCTTCCATATTTACTGGAGGCTATTTCTGTACTTTCTCTTCTGTTTTAGGGAGTGTGTTCCTCAACTATCAGCAAAAGAACTCACTGAAACTGTTTATTTCCATACTTAGCAGGGTATGTTTATACTTCTGGGTATTCTTTTTGGATTTTTTTGTATTTAATTTATAATCAATTGTTTTGCAGATAAATTCATTGATTAATTTAGTGTTAATTATAACTTAAAACATGAATTTTGTCTGCCTCTAAATGAGGCATATCATGTATTTATTAAAATGTTTTTTTGTGTGTGATACTGAGACTTGAACATAAGGACTTACATATTCTGGGCAAGTGCCCCACTATGGATGTATATGCCCAAACCTTAGTAAAATATTCTTGATTTGCTTTTGGAGTGTCTTAAAACCAACTTTGTAGAAGTTCCAAATGTCTCATACTAATTATTTATGTCTTTGCAACCAGCCAATGTGTACAGTTCTTCTCTCAGGAGTTACTCCCCTTTAGTTGCATCCCTGGGGCATTTAAAAAATTAATGTCCACACTAACTTGTAAAGCTGTGTAAAAAAGGAAAACCTTTTTCTTTTTAACAGATGTGACTTGATGATCAATTCAGTAACTATGTTTTGAGTCAGAGACAATGTGAACATAATGGAACTTAAATTAAATTCTAGTAAAGCCTGTGCTTTTTCTTGGTTAATTACAAGTAGAGAGAACCTCTGGGCTCTTCATTTTCACTGGTCTGTCCAGAGCTATGTATAACAGTGGTCCTGTCCTCAGCCTGAAACACACATCTCCATCTGATGTAAAGGTAAGATGTGTTCAAATGGCAATCTGTATTTTTTGTTCTTAGCAGAATTTATCAGGAATCTACGCACAATCTAGTCATGTATCGTCTTGAGATCTGTGGGATAACTGCTAGTTTTCATCTTTTCCTCCTCCTCCACTCTTCCTCCTTCTCCTATCTGTGTCTGTCTCTATCTCTTTCTCTCTCTGTCCCTCTCTCTGTCTTGGTCTCTTTTTCTCTCTGCCTCTCTCCCTCTCTTGGCAGGGCATAAATGTGGAACCAAAAGCCATCCCCAAATGTTGTCCCTCAGGGGCCATTCACCTTGTTTTTTGTTGCCCTGGCAGAACTCACTGGGTAGGGTTAAGAGGCTGGGCAGAAGCCCCAAGACACCAAGACACACCCATCTCTGCCTCTGTAGTGCTAAGATGGCAAGCTCACAGCATGGTGTCTGATTTTTTCCCCTCTGTTAACCTGCCAAAGTGTGATACATACTATTCTTTCATAAATTGAATGTTAAATGGTCTCTTGAGAAGAAAGAACAGTCTCTGCCTACAGATCTTCTTGTATCACCCTGCATTCCACCCCATGCTCTTGTTTGTAGTCTGAATCGCCCCATGTTGACTAAGTCATCAGTATCTTAAAGTGGCTGAAATGAGTTTGTTAATTTTGTTCACAATTTTTAGAAACATTTGTAATGCAGCATTCTACAAATTCTTGGTCTTGGTTTATCAATCCAATATCATCTGTGAGCCAAACTGGTTTCTAGAGTCAATAACAAAACAACTACCACTCAGATGCATTGTGTATGATCTGGTTTCTGATTTTCTTTTTCTGAGAACAAAACTCCACTGACTTTTCCTTTGAGGTTCAGAGCAGTCTTAGTCACCACCCACTCAATGGTTTGTCCTGTCTGTATTAGGATTTTGTTATACCAAAGTCAGTCAGGTTCTGGGTGCTGACAGAAACTTTGGGACTTCAGGTGTATGGTTCGTACTATTGGACTAGTCTTTATATCCAAGGCTTTACTTTCTGTTTTTCCAACAAAATAGATTTTTGGTAACCCAATTTTGGATTTCTTTGACGTATTCCTAGAGTTGTTTTTCCTCTGATCCCTTTATCTCACTGCCTGTGTTTGTTATACCTCTCATTGCTATAAGCAAATGTACAGCCAGAAGCAGCCGGAGGGAGAAGTTTTACTTTATCTTGTGGTTTGAGAAAGGATGTAGTTCACCATACTAGGGAAGGTGAGATGGAAGAAGCATGAAGCCACTGGACATACTAACTCTACAATGCATGGAACTGCCAGTGATTAGGGCCAGGCTTGAAGACCTCACCATCAGCCCTGGAGGTTCACTCCAGCTGGTAATGCTCTGACTCCTTCATAACTGTTCTACAACCTTCTGAAACAACGCTATCATCTGGGTACCAGATATGCAAATAGGAGCTCTCGGGAGAGATTTCACATGCAAACCACATCACTACCCTCAAACAAAACAAAGCCAAGATTCTGAAACATATAGTTTGACTTCTATCCTGCATCATGTCTCACACTACGTAGGTGTGGGTATATTTAGCGCTTTCACACATTTTCTTGACTTGGATTCATTTCTTGATCAGGAACCCACAAGTTTCAGTTCAGCAGTTCAACATGATATCAACTGCTCTGGGATCACTGTCTAGTGGACTTGGTAGCTTGGTCTGCATTCATTAGCCAAAAGTTGGCTCAGAAATTCCATCTGAGGGATTTGCAGTTGAAGATCAATGTTTGCTTCTCGCCTTGCAGCAACACACCTCTGTTGTTAAGATGGAGTGGTGGCTTAGGTGTTCATTACAGAGATGAAACAAGATTATCTTTCTGAGAAACCAGTTTTTAGTGTCTTAGTCAGCCTGGAAGAATTATTATTATTATTTTTGAAATGCACACAGTATGTGGCATTAGAGACTGTCCGAGTTTCTTTATTTTTGGTATGGAACTTGCAATGTTCTGTTGTGAACACTTGCCATGCAATGTCTGGCAGATGGGCATCTAGGCCATCAGTTCTCGGCAACAGCTCTCCTGAGGGAGAGTCAGGAGACTGAACTTCAAAGCTTTGATCTTTTCTTGACTGGCAAGGCCAATAGCAGCTGCATGGCAATGTCTCGCATCCTAACTTCTGTCGTTTGTAAAGCAATGCAACTAACACTTTACTACCCTTCTCTGAGAGTCATGGGCACCAATTTGACCTCAGTTGTTTTGGGCTTGTTTGTTTAGACTTGGATGCTGCCCATGTGCCCAGCTTGTGTTTAACACTCAAGATCTGCTGCGAAATTACAAACATTTCTCAAAATGTTAAAATCTCTAATGCTACAAATTGCATAGTTCAATTGCCTTTTCAATAAACACATTTATTGGCATTAGATTAGAAATAACCTTAACATAAAGTTTATACTTTCTAAAACTTGGAAATTATTTATATTTTTAGTGTGTATGTTCATCCCGCACACATATATGTGCAGCATGGATGTACCTGGTGCCCACAGAGGCCACAAGAGAGCATCAAATCCCTGGAACTGGAGTTACAGTGGTTGTGAGCTGCCATGTGGGTGGTGGGAAGTGAACTTGGGTCCTCTGCAAGAGCGAGGAAATGCTATTATTGGCCACGGAGACATCTGTCCAGACCCTAAACTGATGCTTTTTCTAAACAGCAAGAACTGAACTTGGTCCTCTGCAAGAGCGAGCTAGCACTACCCTTGAGATACCTCTCCAGCCTCTAAATTGATGCTCTTTCTAAACAGCAAGGAACATCCCCAGACAGTAGCTCATCGGAACGATGACTTTGAGGCATCAGACATTGTAATGTGCATTGTCACGATTATGTGTGTCCACAGTTTGAGTTTCGATTTCATCTTTGACAGAAGCCACCGTACATTTATCTCTGGTTTTGCTTTCATGGCTATCTTTGCAGAGATGTCTAGTCTGCAGCTGCTAATGTTTGGGGTATTCATTTATTTTCCATTGTTCATTTCTTTAGATTGATCTAAGGAGATTTTAGAAGATTTAGAAGTTTAAGAAGATTACATGGAATATTTTTTTCTAAATTCTTATGGATGGATGAAAAGAGATTTTCTTTTGAGATAAGGTCTCATTGTACCATTCTGGCTGCCCTGGAATACACTCTGTATACCAGGCTGGCCTCAAGCTCACAGAGATCTTCCTGCCTCTGCCCCTGCCTTTGTATACTAGGCTCAAATGCCTGCATTGCACACCTGATGCTAATAGAGATTTTTATTGAAATACAAATTGTTCAGATATATGCATTAATTCAAACACTGATAATTTCATTTAGACAATCTATGCTTTATTTTATGTCCCATATAATGTCTATGGGTAGCTACACTGATGTATTTCTGCTAATTTCTCTTCATTTCCTGCATACTTATTTAAATTCCTCTACAATACATGGCCATTGCTTGCTCTAAGTTATACATTCTTCATTTACCATTTCACAGTATCTATTTTTAATGTGTTTGACATTTCAGATCTGAAATTAACTTGATTGGATGTTTTAATCATATTCCAAATCTTTTATTAAAACACTAGCAGACAATTTTCAAAATGAAATTTGGAAAATGAAAATTATTATTTCAATTTTGAAAATTCTTATTTTATGTTTTTTTTAATGAACATTTCATGTTCATTTTAAAACTTGACCCAATCTAGTTCTGTCAGTGTGCATAAAATTTCTAGTTAATTTTTATCAGCATACCATTGTGTTTGAATAAGCATTGCCTTTCAGCACTAGTATCTTAATGACCTTTCACATCTGAAAGTACTTTTGTGCCTGCTTGGCTTTTGCCAAGTGGATTCTCCCCCAAATGCTTCATGATATGCTGACATTTCAGTTAGCATTTCTTGCTGCTAATCCAAAAGGTTGATTCCTTTTAGAAATTCTAGACACCAGTGTTCTGATAGGAAAGCTTTTAGCCATTTACTTTTTAATTAAGTAGTTAGAATCCAGCCTAAGCAAGCTGGAAAAATTAGCATCATTGTAGTAACATCTTCCTTTGGTCAATTGTTGGTTTTAAATCTTCATATTCTTACTTTCAGGTTTGGCCTTATTTTTTTTCTAGGTTACTTTTGTTAGCTTATACAATATATTTAAATCTGTTTCATTCATTCATTCATTCATTCATATGCATGTAAGTGGCGTAATAACCAGTCTAGCTTAATATGAAACAGCAAATTTTAATGAAGGGATAGCTTACAACACCAGGGATCCAGCGATGGGCAGGAAATACAAAAAAAGAACCAACAGGGCTCACACCTGCCAGATTTATATGTAAACATTAGCCCGAGGCGAACACGCCCCCCATTGGGCTGGGCTTACCCTACATCTCCCCTTTTTGTCTAAATAAGACAGAACTAAACCAAATACAACTATATACAATAGTAACAACTAATAAATATAACAAACAATATTGAGCAAGAAACATAAAACAAAAGTTTTGCTAAATATTCTATCTCAAGGAGTCTAAATAATGTAGAGAGTAACTACAATTATATAATCTTTAGCTCCATCAAAGATCTGAGAAGGGAATTAATATTACTTAACAAATGAGAGATATCCAAAATGTGCAACAAATGACAGAGACAACTGACTACCTGGGCAATCACCCAAAGTCTCATTTGTAATGTTGAGTCAACCAACTTTGGCTAAGGCCTAACATAACTGACATACCATTATTAAAGGCAAAGGAACTTTCTTAGAACTATCCTACCCTGTCTTGGCAAGATAAGACAATCCTGTTTTATCCACTTATGGATATTCTGTATCTTTGTCAGTAGTTGAGGTATGGGCTTTTCTTAACCCAAAGGCCAGTTCTGCCAAGAAGACAAGCTTCCAGTGGAGTGTCTTTGGTGCTCAATGTTTTCTCGGGAGTAGAGTGGCATTGTCAGGAGTGATTGTGTCTCCTTGGCACAGAATTCTAGGTTATATTAAAGGCCAATTTTTACAGCTCTTTGAAGAGGCTGAAGATTATACTATCTATCCTAAATATAATCTCTATGTATCTAAAAAACCTGATTAACCTAAAAATAAATATGACAAACATATAATTTTCAATACCTATTTAACTTGAAGACTAAGAGAATAAACAACTGTGCAATATGAAGACAATGATCTTTAATTGTAAACAATGTCATTACATATCAAATGTAAACAATGTTATTATATAAATAATATCAGAGGTAGAAATATACATTGTAATATGGTAGATGTATCAATACAATATAGACAAAGTTATAAGCATACTCTTATACAAAAATAGAGGTAGGAACATTCATATTTAATATTCAATATATCAATATATAAGAAACAGTACCAATACAATTTTCTAAAAACAGTAATTCACAAATATCAATCATTCCATCAAACCAGTTAATCCCCCTCTTTTTTTGAAAATACCTCTAATTCCATAAAATATCTCCCTCATCCCCTCATCCCTAAACCAACCACTAAATGACGTCCCTAACCCTGATGGCAAACTCTGTTGTTAGAGGGGACGTCGTCCTCTAAGATTGCTTATAGCTGACATGGGGGCGATGTTCTTCTTCGGGGGTCCTATGAAAGCAAATGATGGTAAAATTTCCAAAATAACCTTTGACCTAAGAAAATTGTAACTAGTCTCTGAGCGTTTTGAGAAGGTCCGGCCAGAGTGTTGTCAAAAATGTGTACCATTCAAAATTGTCTCGTGCAGTTGGTACCAAAAAACAGGTCTAATTTTAGCGCTAAAAAAATTCATGACATTATAATAACCAGATTGAGTTGATGTTGTGGGGCCCCATCTTTATTGTGGAAACTTCAAAGATTACTGTAGGAAAATTTGTTGCTTGTTATGGGAAATTTAAACATTAACAACAAGGACATATTCTGACATATAAAGAAAGACACAGATATGAGGAAAGGCAAAGAAAGTTTTTCAAGTATATAATTATTTTTATTATGTCCCATTTCATGGCTCTTTACCTGAGACAGAAACTCTGAAATATCTCTTATCAACAGGCTTGGGATTGAAGAGGGACTGAGCCATAGTCCAAATCCAAAACCAGCTCTACATATTAATAAAGAAATGTTTGATAAGACATATATATATAAATTAATAGTTACATTACATATATAGTTTTATTGGTGATCCTTAGTGGGTTGTAACTAGTTTCCATCCATCAGTAATTAAATATTCAGGGTCCCTTAAATTATTTGAAGATGAGTATTTTACTGTGGAGATAAGAAAAGAACCCTGCCCCCAACCTATCTGTATTTCTTACCATCAGTATGATCGGCATCCTTGTGAATAAATTGTTATGCAGCTCTCTCAACTAAAATTGAAGCCTACATCCCAGGCCCCTCCAGGGCAGGGGCAAAAAAGCCCAACGTTGGTGCACCAAGTGTAAGCGGCGTAATAACCAGGCTAGCTTAATATGAAACAGCAAATTTTAATGAAGGGATAGCTTACAACACCAGGGATCCAGTGATGGGCAGAAATACAAAAAAAGGACCAACAGGGCTCACACCCGCCAGATTTATATCTAAACATTAGCCCGAGGCGAACACACCCCCCATTGGGCTGGGCTTAACCTACATATGCATGTATGCATTTTTATAAATAGCTTCTCAGTGTTAGCTTAGAGGAGGTTGAGCTTGGCTTGGCTTTTGAGTCTGATACATTCTCTGGCATCCAGTCTTACAACCTAGTAAGAGTTCCAGGGCCCCAGGAAGCCGCTAGAGCTTCACACTGTTCCACAATCCCAATTTCTCTGTCATTCAAAGTATCCTTTTTTGGATATTAAATCCTGTTATTGCATATTTTGCTTTATATATATATATGTGATGTATCAAGTATATCTTATACTTTATATATTAAATACCAATATATATTATAAATATATAATAACATATATATATATATATATTTAATTTTCCTGGCATCAAGATAAGAGAGGGTTGATTATAGCCTCAGACTCAAGGAATAGACAATGAAGAATTATAAGAACAATCTAATTCTACTAGTGGCATTTAATCTTATAGCCTCCCTCATTAGAAATCCTGATAAGGCTAAAAATAAGTATTATTAATGAATATCTCCAGGCCACATTAAAGTATAAGGAGACTACATGTGTTTTTAGAAAAAATGACAAAATCTTTGTAAATTATATATGAAATAATTCTTGACTCCTAATACTATTTTGGGAACTCTGTATCATTTCATTGTGATTTTGTAGATTTAAAAATTATGTTGTTGCAACAAAAATTCAACTGTGAGGAGGAGGATAGATTCTTTTCTAAGAATTTTAATTTTTACTTATGTAGTTGTGCATGTATATGTCTGTGTGTCTGCTACATGTTTGTGTAGGTGGCCTCAGAGGTCACAGGAGGGAATCAATTCCGGTGAGTCTAAAGTTACAGGTGGTTATGAGCTTCCAGACATGGGTGCCAGGAAATGAGCCTGGATCCTCCACAAGATCAGCCAGAACTCTAAACCACTGAGCAATCTCTCCAGCCTCAAGGGCAGAATTTCTAAGTAAAATTTAAACCGTATTTCATAGAGAATATTCCTGGTTTTCTTTTAAAATTGTGCAATGCATGTATGCCTCGATTTCATATTCTTGTTTTCTACAGAAGTTTTATCTCTCTACTTTCTGAAATTCATTTTTTACTTTCCATTTTTCTTCCACTTTCAACTCTAAGAATTATTCGATATATTACAACAGTTTTCAGAGGATCCTACTTTTTGGATTAAACTCCAAGCTTGGGTTCTCACTTCTCAGTTTCTCAAGCTTTCCTGCTAGTGAAGAAAGAGAAACAAAGGGTTTCTTGTTTCTCCCACTTCTCGAAGTTCCAATTCCTGCAAACCCTGCACCGTACATTAGCAGAGTTTGCCCAGGTATGCTACTATTTGACAAACAGCAGTCTGATTTTTGTGCTCTGCTTTGTACTTTGCTTGTCAAAACTTAAAGTGATGACCACACTTAAAACTATTATGGCTACACACATGTATGACTCATTCACAAAATGATGAAACTGTGTAGTTGAAACCATGCAGAAGAAAAATAAACCCAGACCTCAAATAGATTTGTGAAGTTGGCACCATGAATTGTACTGGTATTTCTGGGAGATTGTACTTGAAGGTTTCTTGAAGTTTTCCTTGTCCGTATCATGCTGGACTCTCATTACTCTAGAGTAGCGGTCCTAACCTTCCTAACGTTGTAACCCTTTAGTACAGTTCCTCATGTTGTAGTGACCCCCACAATCATAATTATTTTGTTGCTACTTCATAGCTGTAATTTTGTTACTGTTGTGAATTATAATGTAAACATTATGCAGGATATCTGCTTTGTAACCCAAAAGGGGGTCATAACCCAAAGGTTGAGAACCACTTCTGTAGATCATGTTTTTTTCCCTGTATTAAATGTTTAATTTTGCTAGTCTACATCTTGATGAGCACGTCTGAAGTTCTGTTTAACAAATTACAAAAAATAAAATAAAATAAAATAAAATAAAACAAGCATCCTAATCTCTTTCAGGAGTAAACATTTGATCTTGTCTTTAACTGGGGACATAATGTGGGTTTTAAGATGACTCCCTTTCTCCATATTTTAAGAATATTGTCCTCTTCTTTTCTGAGCCCATTGCTGAGATGGCAAAAATACTGCCTACATACAGTCTCTTTGTGAGAGCATTCTCAGATTCTTTGGAAGGTTTATATTTCCCTTCCACTTTTGAGGTCTGGGAGTTTCAATGTGTGTAGGTGTGGACAGCATTTTGTTAGTTGCACTTCAAACCTAGCAGGTCATTTCAATTACCTCAATGTTTCTTTCTTTCTCTACACTTCTCTTCAGATAGCTTTTATTATCTCTGCCTCATTTGTTCGTTTTCTTCTTCATTTAGCATTCTCATTAGAGAGACAGAACACTTTCTTATTTTCCCCAGCCTTCTAAATTTCTACCCTGGGTTGCCCAATCCTTCCACAACAGAAGCAAACTCTACATTTACTAAACTCTTTCACTCTGCAATGGAAGACAGTAGAGGACCACCCTCAGCAACACTTTTCTATAGATGGATGTGGATGGATATGATTTAATGGGACCATACATGTTCTTCTGGTTTACAAGCTCGTGTCAATGTGCCACATCGCTACTTCTTTGCATCAGCAGACTTGTGGAAACCATAGAGCCAAATACAGAAGCAGGTAGGCTTTCTGAACTATTAGTGAGAAAAGGGTTTTGCAAAGGGGATCACTGGCTTTTATTAAAGAGTTGAGTTTGAAATCAAGGTACTTTGCATGGTGGATTAAATTACCTGCACAAGTAGCCTTTGACACTTTTATATGGATTATCAGAATAGCATAAATTTACCTTCCAGATATATAATTTAGTTGTCAATGAAGACATTTATTTATGTTTATATATGTTAAAAGTTTTAACTGTCTTCTAACAACAGCATTAATTTCTAAAGTATTTATTTTCTTTGTTGTTGCTATTTTCTATGGAGCTCATAGTTTTTATTCTTGAAATATATCTTAGACCATCAAATTAAGACTTTTCTCTTTAAATTATATTTTATTTGTAGAATTGATTCTTCCGTTTATTCTTCCTAATCCTTCTCTATGTACACTCTGATCTAATGCTTGAATTTTTAACTTATAAGAACCCTATAGCTGAAGACCACATTGTAAATAAAATATTAAGTTAAATTTAAAAAATTAAAATTAGGTAAAATACACAAGTGTTTGGCACATGGATTAGTGTCTTTTATAATTTCTGTGACAAAATGCCTAACAAAAGCTACTGAAAAAAGGAAGGGTTTGTTTTAGCTCACAGTATGAGGGGGATACAGTCCACTACGGCCAGAAGGCACAGCAGCAGAAGCACAAGGCAGCTTGTTACATTGTGTCTTCAATAGGAAGTAGAGAGAGCGGAATGCTGCCTGTTTCTAGTTCGAATGCTATTGCTGTGATAAAACACTCTGACCTAGAGCAACTTCAGAGAAGAAAAGGCCGATTTAAAATTACAGGTTAAAATCCATCACTGCAAAGAAACTGGAACAGGAACTGAAGCAGGAACTTAAAGCAGAAACCATTGAAGATGTCTACTTGCTTACTAGCTCATGTGCTGACATTTAGCTAGAATTCTAATGCAGCTTAGGACCACCTGCCCAAGGAATGGTTCTGGCCACAGTGGGTTGGGTCCTTAACAATAAAGACACTCCCTGACAGACACTCATAGGCCAATATGTTTTAGACAATTCCTCAGTCAAGACTTTGTTCACAGATGACTTTAGGTTCTGTCAGGTTGACAGAGATAACTATGACACTGGACCTAGTTATTTCTCCTTCACAGTAATTTCTGGGATCCTGGATGAAAGAATGATGTCATACTCACTTAATAAGGTAAGGTGGGTCTTGCTACCTCAACAAACCCAGTCTAAAGAAAAACCTCTTTAACAGACATGCCAAATGATTCATCCTGTCAAGCTGGAAATCAATATCAACAATGTATTTACCCTTCTACTTTGCTGCTGATTTTTACCCTTGCTCTCACCCTAAGGTGCTCTGCTAGCCTGTGCTGTTCTCTCAGACTCTCCTTCATGACTCTTCAATGGGCCTATAAAATCCCTCACAACATCAGGGTCTAGTAGACTTCTTAGTTACTTGAATCAAGCTTTTGAAAAACTGAATTCAGCCTTGTGCTACTATATGGAGAGCAAAGACCATTATGCATTTTGGCTTGAATGGCAGGGTCCATTTCCTCCTCACCCCAAGATGGAGATTCACAGCTTCAGTGATCTCTCCACTGCTCAAGTTTCCTGTTAACCCATTGCTATGCATGAGAACCCATAACATACTACACCTGGAAGCTCTGCCTCTGTAACTTTAATTTACATCACATAACTATTCCACACTAGGACAAAAGTAGTAACCTGGCTACATATTGTGCCTTCCATTTATACCTTCATAAACTTGTTTTAAATTCAGTACCCACCAAGCCCCTTGAATACTATAGAAGTGAGAATTCACCATTGGTGTGTCTATTTACTTCCAACTTCCAAGTGAAAATATCAAAGTTTTAATGGCATGGCACTGCATGAGAACATGAGTATTGTATTTCTAAATCAATCAATCAATCAATGTGATACAACTTTTACTAGGAGGTCATCTATGAACAATAAAGGCCTCAAAGATTTAAATCAATAAAATGTTGAAACAGAATGTCTGATAACCTGAGAAAATGCCCAAGCATAAATCAGAGTCTTAGGGAGGCTAAGTCAAGTTATTCCTGACACCTGGCTGCCAGTTTATGCACAATTTATCCAGCATCTTTGAAACTTTCCACTTAATGAGGCATACAGTAAGGAGAAAAATGAGTAGGGAATGTACGATACATTCAGAAAAGGTAGCAATTCAATTTATAAATCTGCATCGCCCCACCATCTGGAGGTGCCAGATTGGCAGGGCTTCTAGTCAGCATTCTGTGTGTTATCCATGCTTCACAAAGCAAGAAAGAAAACCTCTCAGCATTCTGGGATGCTCAGAATGAAGGATTCCTTCAGCGTGTTGATGGCCAATCTGCATTATCTCCTTTAAAATAGCTTTTTCCTACTTCTTTCAAGAGAGTGGGAGGCAAATAGTATAAATTGCCTTCCCTTTTGGATAACAGTGAATACTCAGGCATGAAGTATTCACCAGTTAGTCCGGAGGGTACATTGTCATTCTCTCCTGAAGCCTCTTGCCCCTGAGGCAGTTAAAATACATGAACTCTACAGTTGCAGTAAGGTGAGTTCCTCATTTGTCTGTGAAAGTACTAGCAGTACAGCGAGCAGGGGAGGGAAGCTAAGTGAATATATAACGGAATTATGCTCAGTTTCAGGCATTCCTTTTACTGTCTTGAATTAACCTTGGACAATTCTCTTGCCCATTGAGTATGCATCCATTTGAAAGACCTAGATGTTAACACTCATTAGCTGTAACCTTTGGCAAAAATACTCTCTTATTTATCTTATCAGTTTTAGTACTTAGATAGTAAAACCCTTTAATCATGCTGATAAAAGTAATGAAGAATAGAATGAATTTACTTCTGATAAATAAGCAGCTGCAGTAAAACAGAAACCAGTCACATTTGTTTGCAGTGAAACATCACCTGAAGATTCTCAATGCTAATGGGGTTTAAGATACATATAGCTCAGTGTTTGCTGACGGACACATTCAACTCTGGGATTTGCTATACATCTGCAATTATGGATAAGAATGAACTTTTTGAGATGTCACTCTACTGAGCAAGAGTATCAATGGGTTGGTGAAAAGAATCAGAAAGCAAACGGAAGATGCCATGTGGCAAGAAGACAATGGAAGGATGGAGAATTCCTGTCTCGGTCGATGAAATACAGAACTTCTAGGATCCACATAGACAATAAATGGCAGGGAATGATGATGAATTTTAACACCACCAAAAGATAAAAATCAAACTAGGGATTTGATTTCTGAGTCACAAATCAAAGTAATAAGACAAATAAAGTAAGAGTGACTTCCAAGGAACAATCTGTATATCATTTTTGAGTACTGTGGTGCTCTGAATTGGAATGACCCCTGTAGCCTCTTCTGTGAATGCTTGGACCATAGGGAGTGGGACTTAGGAGGTGTTGCCTTTTTGGAGTAGGTGTGCCTTGTTGGAGAAAGTGTGTCACTGTGGAGGAGGGCTTTGAAGTCTCATAAGTTCAGGTTTGGCCAGTGTGGCTCACAGTCTCCTTCTGCTGCCTGTAGATCAAGATGTAGAACTCTTAGCTCCTTCTCAGCACCAGGTCTGCCTGCTTGCTTCCATGCTTCTCACCATGAGAATAATGGACTAAAACTTTCAAGTATAAACCAGCCTCAATTAAATATTTTCTTTATAAGAGTTATCATGGTCATGGTGTTTCTTCACAGCTATAGAACCCTAACTATGACAAATACTAAACTTTTAAAAAGGAATCCCAAACAGTGATGGTCCTGCTCTTAAGGCTGATTTAGTTCTGTTTTGTTTTTGATGTTGAAGAGATCATTTTATATCTAATAGAAATTGCAGTTGAAATCTGCCCTTGAATACCGCGGGGTATATTCAGAAAGTGATGGAAGTTGCCATTCACATCCTGAGAGCATGGTGCAGGAGGCTGAGTCATATCACTCAGATACGTTCTTAATGGGTGCTTGCGTGGGTGACTGCAGGAGACACACAAAGGTGGGATGCCACTGAAATTATCTGAACTGAAGCACGATCGTTTTGAATTTACCAAAGTGCAAACAGCATTTGAGTTGAAAGCTCTGTGAAATGAAGGTGAATTGGAGCAACAAAGAACCTTAAGGTTTAGCATGGAATAAAAAGTTTCAAGCCAGATATAAAGTTTGCATATTTTCTTATATGTGCATATGTGATTAATCTTTGTAGAATTAATCTTTGTAGAATTCATTCCAGCCTGCAGTCAAGGAAAGGAGAGATTGATGCCTATAGGACAAAAGACAGACAGTTTCACCACAATAAAAGCTTGTACCATTTCTTCTTTACTCTAGAGGGCTGTACCTGTCTGGTAGTTATCTCTCTTTCTCTCCCTCCTCTCTCTCCTCTCTCTCTCTCTCTCTCTCTCTCTCTCTCTCTCTCTCTCTTTCTCTCTGTGTGTGTATGTGTGTGTGTGCGTGTGTGTGTAAGAGAGAGAGTATGTGTGTTTGTTGAGTATATACTTGTGTGTGTGTGTGACATTTGTATGTCTGGTGAGTATGTGTGTGATGAAGCATATGCATGAATGCCGCGAGCTTATGCATGTGTGTGGTGAATGTATGTGTGCATGTAGCATGTATGTGTGGTGAGTGTGTGTGTAGAATGAATGTGTATTTTGTTAAGTATACATATGTGTGTATGTGTATGTGATAAGTGTATACATGTGTGTTGTGAGTGTATGCTTGGTGAGTGAATGAATGTGCATGTGCCTATGTATGGTGAGTGTGTGTTTGTGTGCCTGTGTGTGGTGAGTGTGTGCCTATATGTGTTGAGTGTGTGTGCCTGTGTGTGTGTGTTGAGTGTGTATTTTTGCCTGTGTGTGGTGAGTGTGTGTGTGTGTGTGTGTGTGTGTGTTTGTGAATGCAGGCACATGTGCATGTGTTACACGAGAGCACCATATGTTGGTTATTACCAAAATGTTCTCTTGTTGCTGCTGCTGCAAATGCCAGGATAATTTGTCCCTCAAGCTTCCGGGTTTGGGGGTCTCCTGTCTCTACTTCCTCCTTGCCATAGGAGTACAGAAAATACAGATTTATGTGAGCTCTGTGGAAGCAAACTCAAATCAACACTAATGTGGCAAATCTTTTCCTTTTTACATCTACTCATCCCTAGGTTAATCTTTCATATCACACAAGATGACTGACTTTCCCAACCCTTCCTTGAAGCCATGATATTATCAGGACTCACATGCCTCTTGTATGAATCATTTATTTTCTATTACATACTAGGAGTGTGATCAGGAGTCGATGATTCTTATGTAAGAACAAAAGTGCCTTGCCTTACAGAGCAAGTCTTAAAGACTATGTGCATGCGTGTACACACATGTATATGTATTCATATGTCTGGGCATGCATGTGATTTTTATTTTGCCTGGTTGCTCTGTGACAATAGGTTCTCTTGGATAATCACATGTTGGCTGGAAGGACATATGCAAGTCCCGCCTGTGTCTTTTATTATGAGCATTATTAATATTCACAAATGGTTACTGGGATGGAAATTATAAGCATTCACTGGTAAGATAAGAGGTATGAAAGGTTCTTATTCTTAAGAAAACAATTCAGGTGCCGGAGAGACAACTCAGTGATTCAGAACAGTACTTGATATTCTCCCAGGGGACCTGACATCTGTTCCCAGCACCTGTGTCAGGCAACATGCAACCACCTGTAACACCAGCACCAGGGACTTCAATGCCTCCCCAGATATCACTTGTGCATAACCCAGATACCTGAACTCACAGTGCATACCCCACACAGAGACATAGGCATCGTCACTAGAATCCTGACCCACCAAACAGATGGTTCAGGTCATAGCTATGGATGGTGAGTAAGAAGCATAAGTTTACTACACAAAGTAAAAAGCTTTGCTCCCAGGACAGGAATATGTGGAAATGTGAGAAAAAAAACACAAAACAGGAAAGAGAAGACCACTGAGTGCTCTTTGGGCTCATGAAAGCCAAAGACAGCAATTGTCAATTGTCACCAGCAATTATAAGGGAATTATTTATGTTTTTATTGACCTGATTTCTATGGGAAGCCTACCGTGTGACATGTCCAGCCAAGTCTAACAAGAGTAAATGTCCAGCCCAGAACCACTGACCTATGTGGTGATATTTTATTTATGCTATAACAAATAAAACTTGCCTGAAGATTAGGAGCTAAGTCACTAGTAGCCATAGAGGCCAGGCAGAGGTAGCACACACCTTTAATCAGGAGACAGAGGCAGGAGGATCTCTGTGAGTTCAAGGCCGCCCTGGAAATGTCAACACCTCCATGTCAAAGAAACGGAGCTCTCGCAAAGGTGATGTCAGCACTTGGGATCACACGCCTTTAATCCCAGCACTAGGGAGGTGGAGACAGGAGTGCTATGGCTGGGCAGAGAGAGGAATATAAGACAGGAGGAGACACGAGCTCAGCGCAGTCTGAGGATGTGTAGTCAAGGAAGCAGTCTGCGGATTCATAGTAACAGGATTGCCCCTTATGTCTGAGCATTGGTAAGAACTCTAGTGGCTGGCCACTCTGCTTCTCTGATCCTACAGCTTTCACCCCCTCATAGTTGACTCTGAGTTTTTATTATTAATACCAATTAGAATTTGTGCTACAGACATCCCTTGGAAAGGAGCCTGTGTGAAACAGGAAGAAAGAGCTTGCTGTCAGGTAAACAGAGTGAGGCAGAATAATGGGGAAAAGAAGAGAAGGTGGGGCCTAAATTGCTCCTAACTCTCTAGCAGATTATTCTCTGTCTGTGGACAAGCATGACTGCGTTTCCAAGAAGAAAGGCTTTCCCAGAGTGACAGTGGCATCCAATACTGCTGGGAAAAGTCTGGTGGCATGCTTGGAGGTCAGTCTTAGGGCACGCTTGGAGGTCAGTCTGAGGGCACACTTGGAGGAGTCTGATGGATCACTTGGAGGAGTCTGATGGATCACTTGGAGGTCTGATGGATCACTTGGAGGAGTCTGGTGGATCACTTGGAGGAGTCTGATGGATCACTTGGAGGAGTCTGATGGCACATTTGGAGATCAGTCTCACTCCTCACACAGGCCATGCAGCAGGTGTTCTTCCTCTCCGTACCTTTGCACACAGCCCAGCTTTGTTCCCTAGATGTGAAGTAGTTTTGAAGATGAGGCCCTTCAGTAGTGACCAATGTAGAACACAGTGGTGTTGTTGGCAGCTCTTTTTCTCTCTTTTACTCTTTAAGGTACTGCTATCCAGCTCCCAAATAAACACACAGAGGTTTATTCTTTCTTATGAATGTCCCACCTCAGCTTGGATTGTTTCTAGCCAGCTTTTCTTAAATTAACCCATCTACCTTCTGCCTCTGAGCTTTGACCTTTTTCTATTTATCTTTTCCTTGCTTGTTACTCTGTGCCTGGCTGTGGCTGGATGGCTGGTCCTTGTGTTCTCCTCCTCTCCTTCTTTTCTTGTTTCTTGAGATCCTCTCCCAGATTTCTCCTCCTATTTATTCTCTCTGCATGCCAACCCCACCTATCCTTTCTCCTGCCTTCCTATTGGCCATTTAGCTCTTTATTAGAGAAATCAGGTGTTTTAGACAGGTAAAATAGCACAGTTTCACAGAGTTAAACAAATACAATATGAAAGACTGCAATACATCTTTGCATCATTAAACATACGTTCCACAGCATAAAGAAATATACCACATTTCAAAATAATATTCTACAACACAGTGGTTAAGAGTAAAATCAGTAAAGACAGATCATGTTCAAACACCAACATGCTAGATAAGGCAGAACTCCCTGTTTCGCTGTCTGGAGAACAGCCCAGCAGAACAGGGATCAAAGGGACTCCACCGAGTTGTATGTGCTATGACTTTTTTATCAGAGGTGGTTGAGGAAAAAGACACTCACATTCTCTCTTGATGCTTTCCTTCTTTATTATTCTGTATTCTTTATTTCGTGTTCTATATTCTCTTTTCTTATCTCTATTTAGAAATGTCTCTTCTCACTTTCTTGATGTTTCCCTTCTCTTCTCTTAATGTTTTCCCCTAATTCTCTCTTTCTTGATGTTTCCCTTCTCTTCTCTTAATGTTTTCCCCTAATTCTCTCATTCTTGAGGTTTCCCTTCTCTTCTCTTAATGTTTTCCCCTAATTCTCTCATTCTTGATGTTTCCCTTCTCTTCTCTTAATGTTTTCCTCCTAATTCTCTCATTCTTGATGTTTTCCTTCTCTTCTCTTAATGTTTTCCCCTAATTCTCTCATTCTTGATGTTTTCTTTCTCTTCTCTTAATGTTTTCCTCCTAATTCTCACTTTCTTGATGTTTCCCTTCTCTTCTCTTAATGTTTTCCCCTAATTCTCTCTTTCTTGATGTTTCCCTTCTCTTCTCTTAATGTTTTCCCCTAATTCTCTCTTTCTTGATGTTTCCCTTCTCTTCTCTTAATGTTTTCCTCCTAATTCTCTCTTTCTTGATGTTTCCCTTCTCTTCTCTTAATGTTTTCTTCCTAATTCTCTCTTTCTTGATGTTTCCCTTCTCTTCTCTTAATGTTTTCCTCCTAATTCTCTCTTTCTTGATGTTTCCCTTCTCTTCTCTTAATGTTTTCTTCCCAATTCTCTCATTCTTCATGTTTTCATTCTAACTCACTTTTAACTTTCTTTTTATTCTTTCCCTCACAGCTTGTATAACCCAGAAAAATCTTTCAGGAAACATAAAAATTGCATTGCAGTTACATTCTGTTTTTCAAGTGAATGAATACAGGTGAAAACCAGCATGTTTTCCTATCTATTACATCTATATATTTCCTACATATTACAGGTGAAAAACAAATTTTCCCAAGAACCCATGTACATTTATACCCAAGCAACTTGTTATAGTTTAGCAGAGTGTAAGCAAGCAAGATATCTTTGATTGGCAGACTGTGTTTTGCAGTTACAAAGAAAGGACCAACCACTTTAATGCTTTCTTGAAAGGTAATCTTACAAGGAATCTTAAAGGAATCACAAATCTAAACTTCTATATGAAAAAGAATCAGTCAGCTCTACTTCAAATCTTTAGGGTACATACCCACTCATCAATATTTTTTATATCAGGAAATTGAGAGCAAAAATGGGTATAAGGAATTAACTATCACCTTTGGTCATCAACCAGTCCTGGCAAGAAAGACACAGCTGCTTTGTTCTTGTTCCCTGACCTTAAAGAGTCCCTCGCTCAGTTATGTGCCTATCTGAAAGTTTAGATTGTCTTATTTGGTTTTTCACCTCAAAGTTGTTTGACAAAAAACATCTTAATCTAGTTTTAGATTATTTTCAAAGCTTTGGTTCAGCTATGATGCTCTCTGAAACCTGTGAACGCATCTCCCAACGTTAGATTAAAAAAACTTAGGCTAGCTGGGCTTCTGGTACTCAGTTGTTTTCCTTAATTATTAACCCAAGCCAAAGTCTATATGGCTCCTCAAAGAAACTCATGTGTTCTAGCTATGTGAAACTTCCTTGTTTTATCTTATATCATCAAAAGTCCACGTAAACTAGCATTATTGTTATAAATTAGACAGTACAACTTAGTAAGAAATCCGCTTCATAATAGTCCACAGATAAACTGTCCAGTAGGAGGGATGTTTCCATGAGATAAACACACTACATTACAGACAGTGAGGATCTTCCCAAACCCAGTCACACCATGCCAGATACCAGAGAAAGATAGGAGTGGCAAACATTTAAAGGCACAGAAAAGCCAAAGACATTCTCTGGGTCTTGCTTATCCGAGACCCGCTCATCATGGATTTACCTCCTGGTGGGCTGAGACCCTGAACTTAACTGCCATCTGCTGCTCCTCTGACATGGCCACCAGTGTCCCTGATAGAAGCCCCATCAGGGAAACACTTTTTGAATAGTTGTGACACTTATGTAAACACCATAATTATTATCACCACTTTTATACCAATCTTAAGGTATGGCTTCTGACTGGTCACTATGACACTGGCTCCAAGTGTTTGGTAGAGACAACAACCTCAAAGGTGAAGGTCAAAGGTGAAGAAAATAGTCCATACAGAAGAAAAAGCTACAGAAAGCAGAAGTTACAACACCATCTACAATTTAACTCCTGCTTTATCACAAGCTTGTTTAACAGAAAAACAGCTGGGTGCAGCAGAACAGGTCTGCGAGCCTCGTTATTCTCAAAGCAGAGACAGATGAGCTTAAAGTTCAAGGCCTGTTGGGATGAGATGGTGAATTCAAGGCCATTGGGACAGTGAGACCCTGTCTTAAATATTAAAAATAATAGAATGACAAACTTTGTGTAGAAATACACATAGATACAGACACATTATATTGTATAGAAATACATGTAATGGCATATGAGTTATTTTTATATATTTGAACTACATACAATATTTACATTGTGTATAACTATGTGTATCCTATGTGTGTATATATATGGATACATATACATTCATATATTATACAGAAACATAAAATATCCTATGAATAATTTGCATACAAATATGAAAATATTAACTTCATGTAAGCATTTAAAATATACATAATTTTAAACTGAAAATTTTCATAATGTTATACAGGAAAAATATTAAGATCAGCCTTAAGTTGTTTAATTATATGCCATACAAATTATATTTATTTAATTAAAATTTTTAATTAAGGTGTATACATGTCTGAGTGTGTGTGTATCTGCGGGTGTGCGTCTGTGTGCCCGTGTGTGTGTCCATGTGTCTGTGGGTGTGCACGTATGTGAGTGGTTGTACCATGGCTCCCATGTGAAGGTCAGAAATGAACTTGTGACAGTTGATTCTATTCTTCCACCACGTGGGTCACGAGAATCAGATTTCAATTCTCAGTCTCAGCTGAAAGTGCTTTTACTTATTGAGCTATTTCATGGGCCCACGGGTTATATTTTCAAGAAACATATCTCTTATATCATTGAACCTGTCTTAAGGGTTGGATGCATGCCCAGTAGTAGATGGCCAACAAAAAACAAACTCAGTGACATCATTGGAGGATCCTTGTCTCATAACGTCCTGGTTTGGTTTTTGCTTTCTAAAGAAAGTTTAATTTTCTCTCTCCCTCTCTCTCTCTTACTTTGCAGGTTTTGGGCATATATTATGGCTTCTGGTTTTGTGTTTTGTGGGATTTCTGAGTATGTGAACAAGTTGGGTCTCTGTGTCTTTGTTTCTGTGGCTTTTCTTAAGTTCTTTTCCTGTTTGTTTTGCCCTATTTTGACTTTTGTTTTTGTTTTATCTTATTATAATTTATTTTATTGTATTTACCTCTTAGAAACCTGTTTGCTTTCTAATAAAAGAAAGAAAAGGGGTGGATCTGGATAGGATGAGGGTGGGTAAGAACTGGAAGGAGTAGGTGGAGGGGAAATTGTAACAAAATATATATTATATAAAAACAATAAATTGAAAAGTATTAAAAAATAAAAGTCATGATAACTCTACATCCAAGAATGTTCATTATGGGGGCTCTGGCACAATGATGAGACCCCATATTCGGTGGGACTTCAAGGATAGCGTCATCTATTCTGCCATCTGTGAAATAAACACTATTTGAGTCCCAGTCTTCACCCTCACCATTTTGACCTATGGAAACCATCCCATTTTATAATAAGTTGGCCTGGACATGGATGTGTACTGACGCATTTCTCACTGAAATTTCCTTTGTATGTATCTGGGTTTTGTCTACCTCTCTTTGCCCTATGCATTCCCTGATAGTGGCTAACTGTATCCAAGGTTGTGGAATTAGGAGAAGTCATAGGTGGCTCCATTTTTCAGGCCGAACCTGTCACCTTATTCTGGGTCATGGATAGCCGTGTTCCTTAGTTTCTACATGGCCCTGGCTAGGCTGTGCCTCTGGAAACATGACGCAAAGTCCAATTCAATTCCCGATAGTCATGCCTTGGAGCAAGCTCCAAGAAAGGAAGAGACTGCTCATACATCCCAAAGGTGTGTGGAGACCGTTCATCCTCACTTCACACAGCAGCTCAGCTCATGAGTGTTCACCAGGGCAGCAGAGATGTGCAAAGGGCACGGCAGGAGGATGAAGTTAGTGTAAACACGATGGGTACACAGGCACCAGGTTGCTACAGGGTGAACATCTCTTCTGCTGAATATCCCAGAGCCTGACAGCACATCAGCTTCCAGAGACTATAATAAAGATGTGACCTTTCTTTTTCAGATTGAAAATGGACCAGCATCTCTCTACAAGGAATAGTTGGCTACTTTTAAAGTTAAAAACATCAGCACAGAACTGAAGCCCAAACATTGGTTGCTTCTCTTGCATAGGCTCAACATGCCTCGTGTGGCTATTAAAAGGAAATAAGTGAAATCAAGATTAGAAATGATTTCAGATTTTCTTCACTGCACATTGCTTGGCTTGAATTAAATTACTAAAAGTTATATGAATATAAGACACAGATCTTTGAATCTTTCTATTATTAAACCAACTTGAAGATTATTACTGCAGAGCCTTCTAACAGCTCAGTCAGTACAGAGGTGTGGCCCCTGAGGTCACAGCATTTAGGTGACCCTGAGTCCTTGGGAGACATGCTCATCATTGCTTCTCACAGGTGCTAAGCACAGAGAAGAAAGCATGAGCCCTTTCCTATGTGGAGCAGTGGGGAGGGGGAACCTAACTAAAGAGGATCTCAGCCAGGCAACCTCACAAAGACTGAAAGCATTTGGGGCTTGCTTGGAATAAATATAGAACAGAACTGAATGTGGCCGGGCCTGCTCAGGGTGCTGTGATGGAGGAAGGTCATTGGCTAATAAAGGAACTGCCTTGGCCCATTTTATTGGTTGAAAGATAGGTGGGAGGGAGGAGTAGGCAGAACAGGACGCTGGGAGGAAGAGGAAGTGAGCTCAGAGACTCGAAAGCTCTCCTCTCAGGAGCAGATGCCTGAGACAGACGCCATGCCCCGCTCCCGGGATGAAGCTCCGACCCAGGATGGACTAGGCTAGAATCTCCCCGGTAAGCGCACCTTGGGGTGCTACACACAGATGATTAGAAATGGGCTAAATTAATATGTGAGAATTAGCCTAGAAGAGAATGGGCCAAGCAGTGCTTAAAAGAATACAGTTTCCGTGTAATTATTTCGGGGCATAAGCTAGCCATGCAGGCGGCCGGGGTGCTGGGAACGCAGCCCCGCCGCCCTTATTACTACTTCAGTGCTGCCTGGGCCAGGTCTGGGTGCTGCCTGGGCCAGCTCAGGGTGCTGCCTGGACCCGCTCAGGGAGCTGCCTGGGCAGTATTGTCAGGGAAGTCTGAATCTGACCCTGTGTGGAACCACAGAAGCAGAATTTCCACAAGGGAAGGAGAGAAGAGAGTAGATTATGAGTTTATAGGGACTGTAAGGGAGATTCTAGGATTCTGTTGCATACGGATCAAGGATGCTTAAGGACAGTCAGAGAGGTAATTATGTGACACGTGGGTCTGCATTTTATATAAAGAAATGATCCCCCTGATAGTGCATTAGAATGACAGTTCCCAACTTGGGGAGGGGTAGAGTTTTCCTCCCTATACAAGGTAATACTTATAAATTTTGGTCATAACGTGAGAAGAGTGTAGCTTGCTGCTAGCATCTTATATAGGAGCTCTCAGAGTTGGCCATTAAATAGTCCATTATTCACAGGACCACCCCCCACAACAGAACATTATGCAGCTCCTGATGCTAACACTGATGCCATTGGGAGATGCTAAGCCAGAATCAGGAAGCAGAAAGATCAAGATCATCTTGTTATCTCAGGAAATACAGACCCAGGAAAGCAAGGGAAAGGGTGACTGACGCAGAAATGCTCAACCCGGCAAAATGGCAATGAAAGACAGAACCCCCAATTTTGAGATCACTCAAGTCACGGTGTGGATAAAAAGAGGCGGCCCTTCAGGGTGTCAGGATAGTAAATTCTGGGGAAGGCTTAGTATTATAAATTAGAGGACAATGGACAAAATCAAGCTAAGTCATAATACAAGACCCAATCCTTGTTTTCAGCCCCTCTGCCCAGTGTCCCCTGTCTAAGAAAATCCAAATAGGTGCCTCTAAGAAACATGAGAAGAAAATTATATTCCTGTAGATTGCTTATATGTGGTCCCTGAAGTCCCCTGAAGATAAGCTAGTTCAATTTCAATTTTTAAACTGGCTTTCCTCCAGCATATTAGACATGATGTTATTTCATTCAGGTCAAAGTCAATCATCAGATCTGAAGAAGGATGGCCATTTTGTTTACTCACGCCATATGTAGATTCCAGTGCGGGGACATGTATGTGGAGACCAGAGGCCAACCCGGGGATCATTTCTCAGATGCTTTCCACCTTGTTTTTATTCAGGAGGCTGTCTCACTGACTTGGAACTTGATGTTTAGAGTAAGCTGCTAGCCAGAGAGTCCCAGCGCTCTGCCTGTCTCTACTTCCTCAGCCTTGGGGCTTTAAGCAGGCTCCACAGCTGGCGATGCTGTGTGGGTTCTGGGGACCCATGCTCCTGAGTGAAGCATGTACCAATTGAGCTATCACTTCAGACCTTAGAGGTAAATCTTTGGAGAGGAAGAAGTTTCATTTTTTTCTCACCTTGAAATCAAATTTCTTTACCTAAAAAAAAAAATTAACTGATTAAAACAATTTGCTACTGAAAACAATATTGACTGGCTTTTATCTCCTCTGTGGTTAAATGGGAGCAGATACCTGCCATTGCAGGACTTAAGGGGCATTTCCAGTAATTCGGTTTTCAAGCTTTGTCATGGTCTTGTCTCATCTCCCCCGACACTACTGTAACTGAAATTC